>NC_139979.1:29715135-29727635 GCF_963993115.1 Abramis brama | reverse complement strand
ATACGTCCAGGCAGGGATTCCGCCATAGTGTTGGTGGCAACTAATGTTCTGCCAGTTCATTTAAACGAAAGGTGAGTATGATGTAGTCTTGAGTTTCCACACTGACGTTGCTGTGCAGACACACGGTATCTATCCTGATTCCTGACGCAGTGAAACATATAAATCATGTTGTTTGAAGGGATGTACGGTGGCCCAAAAAATGTATTTGGACATGTGGGCTAGAATTGAAAATATATGAATGACATCTTTCAAAATAGCATAAACACAGCTTTCACGCAACACATCTGACCAAAATAAGATTGTTGGGCTTGACATTTATTATTAATATGAATAATGATAATAATAATACACTACTATGCAAAAGTTTTGGGGTCGGTAAGATTTATTCATTTTTTTGAAAGAAGTCTCATCCTCATTTATGCTGCATTTATTTGTAAAAAAATAATCAAACAGAAGTTATATTGCTGCATACTGTATATTGATATACCAACAATAACATTATTAAAATGTAAAATAGCTATTTTCTATTTGATTTTTTTTAATGTATTCTACTCCAGTCTTCAGTGTCTGTAACCATTATACTTATTTTTAGTCCACAATTCTTTGATGAATAGAAAGTTCAACAAATCTTTTGTATCATTATAAACATTTTTAATGCTTCTTTTGTAATCTATGTAATGTGTCCTTGATAAATAAAAGTATTAATTTCTATTTAATATATATAAAAATATATTAAATATTGATGATTATTATTATTAATTATTCAGTTGTCTTGAATACAATCACAGGTGAGATTCGTCTGAAGGCATGAAAAGCTCAAATATGATATTATCACATACAAAATCAAGATTTAAATAGAATGATCAGCAATTTGCCTTGATTCTTTTCATGACAAATCATCTTCTTGACACATTTTACCATGCAACTACAACTCCAGCTGAATAACAGAGTGAATAAATGCCCCGGTCATTAGGATCAATACAGAGGCCATTATGCCATCAGACGGGACGTTCACTCAGATTGTCAGACTCATCATTAGGAGCAGATGGCACTAGTCATCATACAACACAGAAAAACAGAGATGACATCACTTTAAATTAGTCACTAATGCAGATGTATTGTTCTCAATGCAACGGCAAAGCACAGTTACAACTGAACTCAACATGCAGCATGACTTGAATAATTCATCCAGTGTGTATCAGTGTTTGTATCAGCAGTGTGTAACTCAAAGGGTGATGTGTTTCCTTCATAACATGATGTCAGAGTCTAATTCACTAACCACCTGCAATCCAACTTAACCAGGCAGTATATGCGCAGGTTTAGTGCTGCGGAAATCATTTATATTAAGTCGTTCTTGTCACTGCAAACACACCTCCATTTTATGCAAATAGGTAATGCAGATTCTGTGCAAAGTGCACATAGCGATATGCTAATTACAGTGAAAATTGCAGAATTGGTAACACTTTATTTTACAGTGTTATTGTTACATGCTACATGCAGTAACTATGGTAATAACTATGAATTATGCATAATTACAACTAAACCAAACCAAACCCTAATCCTAACCCTATAGTAAGTACATAGTTACTTAAATTAATAGTTCACTTTCAAAATGAAAATTGTCATAATTTACTCACCCTCAAGTTGTATGTATTGTGTGTATATATATATATAGTGAGGAAAATAAGTATTTGAACACCCTGCTATTTTGCAAGTTCTCCCACTTAGAAATCATGGAGGGGTCTGAAATTGTCATCGTAGGTGCATGTCCACTGTGAGAGACATAATCTAAAAAAAAAAATCCAGAAATCACAATATATGATTTTTTAACTATTTATTTGTATGATACAGCTGCAAATAAGCATTTTTCTTCCAGTAAATCAATTAATGCATGTGAAGTACATCTATTTTCCCTGAACCCATATTGACAATCAGATAGTAATTGGTGTTTATCAATGAAGCTCCGGAGTCTTTTGTCATATTATTTTTCTAAAATTTTGGAAAACTGTGGCAGGAGGGAAACAGGCCGATAGTTATTGAAATAATGTTTGTCCCCTAACTTTAAAATTGGTATGACTTTAGCAGTTTTCATTTGCGATGGAAAATGACCGAGTTGAAAGGATAAATTACAGATATATGTGAATGGATTTATAATTTTACAATCCTCATGTCGATGTTATATATGTCTTGAGATATTTTGTTCTTGCAGTCCCTAATTACTTTCATAACCTCCCTCTCATTTAAAATAATGTAGGTCACTTTTTACTGGTAACATAAGACATTTGGCATTATCAGGACCCACAAATATTGATTATACATATGATTATATTAATTCAAATGGATGCTGCCTTAATTGGACATTACTTGCTCTGTCTGTAAAACTATCCCCCACATCAACCCCAAACCCTACCCAATAAAAACTTTACTCTTACTAAAACATTTTTTGAATAGTTTTCTCAATTTCTATTAAAGATAAACGCCTCTCCGAGCTGATATGCAATGGGAAAAGGGAGAAGAATGAGTTTGGATTGAGGTGAACACAAACTCGGGTTGATCGTGTCAAAAGCTGACGCCCCACCTTACTCTCTTCGCAACTGATCCTGTTATCAGCAGGATTTCTTCCATACTTTTGTCTGACTCAATCAGACAATGATGGGCGGAGTTAGTGTAAATAGCGTTTGCCAACAAGACGGGCCACTTGCACACTCCATATAAATAAATGTGACTTGACTGTTCCCCGATTTGCATAATTCTTGCAATGAATCCGATGTTAAAACACAACAGACAGTGTGTGCAAATAAAGTACACTATTAAAGTGAATTCCCCTCACTACCTTAGTGATGAACTTAGTTTGGCCAGCTCAAGAAAATGATGTGAAACACAGTAGCTCTGAGATAATATATTACATCTTACTCGATGTTGCCATCAAAGAGGGACCGTGTCCAAAAATAACCAAACACACATGGTGAATTGGTTGTGGTCTCCATCACACATGTCGCTGTGGATTTTTCTGGAAGTTTATGCTTTACAAAAGACCACATGACCCTAAAAGTGTATTTGCACGCAGAGACAGTTCCTCTGCCGTAGCCTCGCTTGATTTGTGTGAAATGTTAAGAGGGGACTTAATCTTCTAGTGACCTGTGAACGACTTAGGTCGTGTGGCTAATACACTTGTCTGCGTGTGTGTTACGAGGCTAGAGATGAGTAAACTGTAACATATGCTAATTGCATTCTCAAATGGGGAGATCCATAAAGACATTAACACCTCATTCCGGCCTGGTGTTCGCACAGGAGGGCAAAAACACTGTGACTAATTTCGGAAATAAAAAGCCAGTGAAGGGGGTTGCACAACAGTACGCCTGATGGCGTCATGCAGAGGACCAGGGTCCTTTTTCTCTCCCCCTGGACTACAACTAAATGGTTAAAAAGATATCTACTTAAAACTGTCACAGTGCTTTGCAAACGGCAGCCAGGCCATTCCACACGACCTCCCGCGTGACCCCGTCTTTCAGGGTCACTCCTCCACAGCGCGAGTGGGTGTGGGGCCAGTCATGCGCTGAATGGAAACAGGGAGGAGAATATACAAACCGGGGACCTGTATTCCTGACTTGTAGTGACCTTAAGATAATATATTTACAAAGGTGAAAGCTCTTTCCCTCACTTGACCCAATCTGCTTTTTTACTGCCAGATCTCTGTGTAAAGACATGTCTTTACCAGGGCTTTAGAAGTGCACGCACAGTTACTCAAGATTCCAGCGCGCTGCACGTCGAGAAGAAGGTTTTATTTCAGAGTGATTGATGACCAGGGTTATTATAGTGCTTAAACTATGATGACTCAGAAAACTATTTATTTAAACTGAAAATATAGGAACTGAAATGCAACAAAAAAAAGTAAATAAAACTAGAAGTAAAACAAATCTACGTCATCTAACATGTGAGGGATAAAACATCCCACCTGCAGATGGCAATATAGCAGATTAACTTAATGACTGCGTTAAAAAATCGGTTTCACTTTATTTTGATGGTCCCTTTAACACATTCTGTTGACTATAAGTAACGTTGCACCTACATGTCTACTGACTCTCATTAGAGTGTTAGTAGAGTATTAGTAGACTGGTAGGGTTCGGGTTAGAATAAGTTGACATGTAGTTGCAAAGTTACTTATAGTCAGTAGAATGTCTGTTGGAGGAGCATCACAATAAAGAGTTAGCAGATAATAAACAGACAATCTACTAATACTCTAATGACAGTTAGTTGACATGTAGTTGCAAAGTTACTTATAGTCCACAGAATGTTCAAAAGGGACCATCAAAATAAAGTGTTACCAAAAAATCGAACCGTAATTTTGCAGTATGAAATTTGGCTGAGAAAATTGTGCTTTTTTAAAACAGCTTTTCTAGCAGGTAATTCAAAAAGCTTGCTTATTTTAGATAATCTGAATTAAATATCTAGTCAGTCATGACACTCTATATTTTTTTCTTTCTTTTTTTGCCTACTATACAGTAGGGAAGAATGCGATTTCAGATAAAGCCATTCAATCTGCAAGCGATTACATCATTACCACATGGCACAATTGATTGGCCTCTGCTGATCCTGCAGCCAATGAGATTGTTTGCTCAACATTTAATTAGTCTGGTTCATATAGTTTTCTGTAGGCTAGACCTGCAGAGCTATCAGAGTTCCTCTGAACCACTCCACCTCCCCAGCTCCACCTGTCTAGATCTGCTATGGGATTTTTATATCTATTTATGCAGCATCTGCATATATTACATACTCACAGCAGGTTTCTTTTAGCAGTAGCAAGTTCATTCTTGCTCTGCAGCAGCAGAGTAGCAGATCTAGTTCGTCAAGACCAAATACATTAGCATTGCCATATTCACAATGCTACAACTATTCCAAGAGTTGTTTATTGTGAAAATGTGATTTAATATGACTGAATCAACCAAACTACTTTAGATTACAACATTCCTTAAGTTGGGGTTTGTTTGTTTGTTTGTTTGTTTGTTTGTTTGTTTAGCACATAAATATGTCCATGAAACTGAAACTAAAATCCCACTGCTGAGACAAACTTTGAAATTTGAAAATAGCATTAAAATAAAATGGATGTTGGCAAAGGAAAACTATAATAGCCCTGCTGACACGAGCATATATTTCACCAACAATAGCAAAACCACAGCAGATTATATGCTCTAGAACTCAAGGGAGTTTGTGAAATGACAGATGAAAATATACTTTTACACAATTAGTATACAGAGACAGACTTTGAACTTGAGTCGGAATGACACAGTATATGCTATGTTGCATGTTCTGCACCAGGTGATACATTAGTTTGAGCCCCAACGTAACTAGTACAATGCATAATGCTGTCAGTCGTCTGCAGGGTCGTGTTACGTTTTGTCTCTGCAGACTAGAACGTATTATGCGGGAAGATTAAAATGTAATCAATATGTTTATAAAGTTAAAGCATTGATTGCACACAGTCGTCGCACTCAGATTCTCATAAATCCGAATAACATCGGATGACTAACGGTCCGATAAGACCCGGAGTGATCCGACATGGTGTTTAAAATGCATACTCTTAATATTAACGTGCTGGTGATTTTCTCCACCATCAAGCAAGGCATTTTAAATCCATAATTGGCTCCAATATCCCTCCGTAATTAGTGACCTTCCCCAGTAGGAGACTTAAAAAAAGCATAAGCTGATACAGTGTGTATGATGAATTATTCCTTTACTTGGTGTTAATAACTGTGAAAGAGTCACGGAGCACAGCCCCAAAGCACAGTTTCAACATTAATGCTTTATTTCACATTAATATTAATGGATGCCTTAAGTAAGACAGGGACAGATATGAGGACATGTGGAAAATAAAGATGTCTCCTAAGAAACTCAAATTTGAGTTAACATCCTTTGTCAAGAATAACAGCCAAGTCATTTGATCACATGAAGGACACGTTTAAAACACTTTTTTTTTCAAGGAGAAGCGGGTACTTTTTTTTCGATGCTTTTCCACAAGCCAAGCAAGTTATTTGGAAACACTTTACTTAAAGCCTTTATGTATAATGCATTATAAAGATATTCATAATGTATGTTATAATACATTATATCGTTTCATAAATAATTGTAACCAAAGTTAAAATGCATTATAATAATTGCAGATTCCATGTTACATATGACATTGTTTGTTTGTCATGTGTTTTAATGCATAATACTTTCTAAAGGTGTAGTATAAATACATGTAACTGTGGTTACATGTATTCGCAATACCATACAATGCATTATAAGGTGCATTGCGAAGATTAATTAACGCATTAAAAACACTTTTCTAATGCATTACATATAAAGGCTTTAAGTAAAGTGTTACCAGTTATTTTAGTATCTTTGATATTGTAGCTTTTGTTAAAATTTAGATTTAGATTTTGTTTATGTTTTCACAAGTGTTAGCAATTTTGTCATGGTTTTGTCATTTTTATTAGCTTTTTGTGTCCATAAAGTTTTTATTCGTATTTATTTTTGTTATTTTATACATTTTATAATGATTTTAGTTTTAGTTAATGATAATAAACCATGTCATTCATCATTGAGCCATTCATCATTGCCAAGTCATTCATGACATGACATGGATGGGACAATCTGTTTGTCCGACCAGTGACACAAGGGGGAATGTTTTCACTTTTTTTTTCTGCAATTCCGTGACACACTTCACCTTAAAGATGGACGCTCTCTGGATGTTGTCCATAGGCAACTACACAGATATGTCCACACCTGTGCCATACTGCAAGTCTGTGGCAACTTGTCTTTTGTTCTAATCTGTTTTTTGTTTCCAGTCCGCTCTGGTTGTCTCTCTCTTAGGAGGTGGCCGGTCTCGGACAGAAGTGCGGAAGTGGACGACTGCGAGTCTGACAGATGCCCATGCCTATGACCATCTGCCCCGAACAGCAGAGGTGCTGAACTGCAGATTTGAGCGTGCTCCGTTCCCGCAGCTCCGAGCAGAGCTGAGAAGGAGACCCCTGGACAAAGGTTGCGCCTTCGGTGTAGGGAGGCAGCGTCTGGGCTCTACAGCTTTAATTTATGATGGATGAGATCGGAGGAAAGGTCACGCGCTGATAAATATGAGAGTGTTTGACTGGGGAGGTCATCAATTATGCCCGCGGCTGCTAACGGTCGATCCTGCGGATGAAATGGATCTCCCCGATATAAGAAAGCTATCTCTCAGAAAATTGGGATGTATTAATCACTCCGAATGGAGTCACCCTACCCCCGCGTCCTCTTCAAATTGGAGAATGGATGTGATCCATACCAGGACGGGACGGTTGTTTTGGTGCAGTGGACGCACTGGATTGAACTGAATGGCTCTGTTCCAAAAAACGAGGGAGATGCTACCTGAACCGAATTGGGTTTGATTCCCAGCGAAGGCATGGACTGATAAAAAATATGCAGTATTTTGAACTAATATCTTTTGATAAAAGTTTCCAATGCAGTTCTTAAAAAAATAAATAAAAAATCTTAGTGTGATGGAAATTTAAACAATCTAATGAACTTTCTCCACTATAAAGAACCTTTCTGGGCAATGGGGTTTCTATGGATTTTAAAGGTTGAGAGCGTAGCAACATGCTAATGACAAAGTGTACTGACAAGAATTGTCAGAATTGGAGTCGAGTCTCCCACTTGTTGACATACAAATATTATAAATTGTAAATATATACAAATATAAAAATATTGCACAAGATTAAATAGTTATGCTAGAATCAGGAAGACATTTTGTAAATTATACTTTGCTTTCCTCTGACAAAACCAACAAAAAAGACAAGTCAGAACATTGTAGAGACATCTCATCTTTTTGTCATCTTGGTTCAGATACCAGATGATTTCACAGCTGAGTTTAAAAAGAAAAGGCTTATCCTCTGTGTCTGCAGATGTCTCGCTATCTTCATAGCACTAAATCTCTCAGAAGTGAATCTTTGTGACAGAAAATGATCACGGACCAATATTTTACCTCTGTGAGAAACCCCAACATTACAATCTGACACACGGTTTTACTGGCCAAATAAAAGCGGAAAAAACGTTCCGTCAATAATTGTACTTTGTCACATCATGAAGAACTTGACTTGGCTTCATGGGAAACATTGTAACAAAACGTAATACAGGAACATTCTTCCAATAAGATCACAGGTCTGACCTTTGACCGGGCCACCGTGCGTTTATCATTCCAGTCTTTTCCCTTTCTTTCCTTTTCCCATCAACTGACACCTCAGGCCTATTATTTCCCAGCACTATTGTTTCAGAAAAGACTCACCCTTAGTGTGGAAGAGATTGTGATGATTACAAGAGAAAGCTGAGGGGGAAAATGGCTCTGACTGAAGAGGAAGTTCTGCTGGTAATTCTTGCAGTGGCGCATCAGGCCCGGCTGCAGAAATAATGGTCTTTTTATTCAGCTGACAAGCGCCTGTGATGTCGAGCTCCTCCAATCGATAGGCCTCCATTGTCCATCAGCGAGCCCCAATAGACAAAAACCCCTCTTGAATTATCTCCTACAGCTCCAAAACAGCTGTTTTTCAGCGTCCATGAAAAGATAAAGAAATATATTATGGGGTTGGTGGACCAGTCTTGACCCCAAATGAAAATTTATTGCCCCTAGGCCACCACTAATTGTAACATATTCAAAGCCGTGTCTCTTGTGTAGTCTTTCAGCACAGCACATCAAACGTATGGGCAGTTCTGCCTTTATGTTCCCGAGAGCTGGAGCGGCTTCATTCAGTACAAGCTACTTTATAGCCAAATGTCTTGTAAACAGAGAGGCAAAGGAAAAGAGAACAAAGAAGGGCTGTTATCTCACAGCAGCAAATGATTATGTGTCTTTCTTTCACACTGTAAATGTTTGTAAAGCCCCTCATTTACGGGTTTCATCATTCACAAAGAACTTTGCATTTAGACGACGGACAGATTCACGGCTCTCTCGAGAGGTAAGGCAAGCTCGCACTTCAGGTCATTATCTGTCTCTGTCCTTTCAGATCAGTAAACATCCGTGTTATAGACCACCAGGCCAGCAGAAAATATCTCGACGTGCATCCACAGCAGCCACGACTGACCCTCAGAGAGGCCTTCTGAAGACATGGTCCGGGGCTTTCCTAAATGTAGCATGGCTTATTGATCTCCTCATGTCGAGTGGAAACAGCAAGGCCAGCATTAACTCCAGCTGAGTCAGGTCTATTGCCATGATATGGACCAAATCAATTGTCTCCAAAGGCTAGTTTTCTGCATGACAATGTCTGTCCTTGTGGGCCTTTGTTGAGTGGAGTGTTTCAGTGTTAGGAGCAATTACCTTGACCATTTCAAATGGGATTGCTTTCTTTAACGCCGACTCAACCCCTAAAGGTCCCGATATACTCGCAGCAAAGTTCTTTTTCAATCTTTGTTTAGGTATTCGAAAAAAAGTGACCGGCTGTATACTGCTCATGAACATACAGATGTCGCCCATGCGGCTGGAAGCATTTAGATGGCTATGTTAATATGTTCTGCACGCTTTCCACTCAATAACAAAATAAACACACAACAAAAAATGACAGCAGTGAGAAAACAGCAGTTAAGAAAGCATCTGATCATATCGATGTGGATATGTTTGCACAAACTCTGCAAATCAGAACTCCAGTCAAGTCACATGACGCTTTTTTATATAGACACTTTATACAACAAATTACTTTAATAAAGTATTAAAGATGAAAAAACAGTGTAAGCAGGTAAAATAAACACATGGCTTCTGATATTCTCAGATCATTTTCATTAGGAAGCTTGTTTCCACCACAGAATAAAAAATAAAAAAGGTAACTACAACTTCTCACAATTCTGACGTTTTTTCTCACAATTGCGAGTTTACATCTCGCAATTCTGACTTTTTATCTCAGAATTGTGTGATTATAAAGTCGCAGTTGCGTGTTATAAAGTCAGAATTGCGTGATATAAAGTTGCAATTGCGTATTGTAAAGTCAGAATTGCGTGTTATAAAGTCAGAATTATGAGATATAAACTCACAATTCTGAGGAAAAAAGTCAGTCTTTTTTTTTTTCTTAGAATTGGACTTTGCAAGTTTATATCTCACAATTCTGAGAAAAGATATATCGTACGTCATTGAAAAAGCGACAGTGGGGAATGACGTCAACTCAGGTGGACACCAACCACAGCGTACCTTGGGTTGTTTCTCCAAGTGTATAATGTAAATGCAGATAGCGGATATGGGTCACTTTTAAAAGAAAATGCAAGCTGGTCGTCAAAAAAAAAAAAAAAAAAAGTCAACAAATTGGTCCAGTGTAAATACTAGTGATGGCAATTTCAAAACACTGCTTCATGAAGCTTCGAAACCTTTACAAATCTTTTGTTCCGAATCACTGATCCGGAGCGTGTATCAAACTGCCAGAGTCACGTGATTTGACTGGGTTTGAAACCCAGACAATTAATAAAAGAACATATAGACACTTGATAATCTTATTAGAAGATTAGATCATTGAATTTGAAAGATTTGACTTTAAATAAGAAAAAAAAATGCAATAGATTTGTAGCTAAAAAGTGTTTTTATGCATGTTTCTGTTGCATTTACACTGTTCTGACCACTAGGGGTCACCGTGGAGACCGGTGTCTGATTGTTTCGAAGCCTCGACACAATACGGCACATTTGTTTCAACTGTTTCAGTTTTACGAAGCCTCAATCTGCCCACCACTAGTAAATACTGCCCAAGTGTCACTTTCAATTAGAATTGCAACTTCAGTTTCTACTATAAAACAGCTATCCAGTGTGTTTTTGTTTATACACTGATCTGACTTTGATGGACTGAAACAAAGAAATTAACCAGAGAAGATTTCCATGTCAAAAAGGCGGAGCCGCAGAGCCATACCTGTTACGAAGTGGTTGCATCAGAGATGAAACAAGATCTAAGTGCAGCAGCTTTATTCAAAAACAAACTCAGAACTTCACAAATAACCTCTGGAACAAGAGCAACCAACTTAATGTAACATAGAACTGACAAAAAACTAAAAGAAACACAAGGCTTAAATATAAAGCAAACAGAGGAACTAATGAGACTAATTAATGAGACACACCTGAACTGAAAATCAAATAAAATCAGTAACCATGGAAACAAACAGGCAGGGGGCGGAGAAAGGCTAATTAACTAATTAACAGATTAACCAAACACAGATAAGAACAGAAATCAAAACAAACTGACATCGTGACAATACCAACCAATTACTTCATCACCACGGACCAATGTTAGTTTGAAGATGTTTTGCAGCTGGAGCTAGTGATGGGAAGTTCGGCTCTTTTGGCTCGGCTCCCTTACAAGAGCCGGCTCTTACGGCTCCCAAATGGCTCTTCATTTAGTATCACTCGGACTTCTATTTTAGCCCAATCTAGCAATTGTGAATGATTTGGTAAGCAATTTTCATTGTTTTAGTAAAAGCCTTATTTTTATGCATTTTTCCGTTACAAAAAATACACAGTGACTATTTATCATTTCAATAAAACTTCAATATCAGATGCCTCAGCTTGGATGGGCTGATGTGATTTCTCCTCACTGTGATTATTTGTCCTGTTTTTGAGAAGTCTCCAATATCATTGAAATGCAGCCAGATGCATTTCAATGCATTTCGGTTTTCGCTCTTCGCTCATTTCTTCACTTTCTCCCAACACGCTTGCATTTAAATCCGGCTCCCCCGCCTCTCTCTGTCGCTCTATGTACCTGGCCTGTACCACTACACTCGCTATCTTCTGAGCATGTGTTCCCCTTCCTTTCACATAATGGTATGATCCTAGTCTGTCCGCCCATGTGATTGGCCGCATGGTGTGCCAATCCAAAAAAAAGTCCCACTGCTTCCTGCGGCTGAAGTTTTGGCTCTCCCCGAACAGGAGTCGGCTCTTCTCGTTCGCTACAAAGAATCGGCTCCTAGAGCCGGCTCGTTCGCGAACGACACATCACTAGCTGGAGCAAACTTTTCTGGAAAGTTTTCCTAACAACAAATATTTTGGGCTGATTTGGTTCAAAATGACGACGACACACCCTTTTAATTCCTTGTTTTTTTAAATCAGGGCCTTAAGAGTGGACATTGCAAAGGAGAAGCTGTTATGATTATACCACATTTCCCCTTTCCTCAAAATTAAAGTGAGGTCTGGATTCTCACATTTTCTTAAAATCTTAACTCAACAATATTACGAAACGCCTGCTGTATTATACAGACTGCGCATAAACTGGTTAACTCTGCAGAAAATCAGTTGCGTACTGTCATAAGTATGTTCCTCCTCTGAGGCAGACCTGAGAGGGAGATTTGCTACCGATTAGCACCTGGTCGTGAGCCAATTCAAGCCGTCTGATTTCAATTTAATGCATCTTTTGAGCTTATCCAGAGAAACGCATGATAGTCGTAATACTTTTCCTATTTAACCCCAGCTACAGCACTAAAATGGGCTGTTCAGCAAACGTTGGTCTTGGTTTTGCTTAACAAGGGCTTTCTGA
>NC_139979.1:29662635-29710135 GCF_963993115.1 Abramis brama | reverse complement strand
GAACCACTGTGGGTGCCTCCAGGAACCAAATTTCAATTTTATTTTGTTTGTATTAAATTAATTTCATGTTGTTACCATGGTTACCATTAACTTCTATTATAATAAACAAACTGAACCAAATACAAAATAAGAATTGTTTATTACATATTTTAGATCCATTTTAATACATACACTTCAATGCGCTTGGGAAAAAAGCTAGTAATAGATTAATATCAATGAATACACACAAAAAAAAATTGTATAATACATAAGTAACATGAATAATCAACCATGTGTATACAATAGGCTACACAAAGAAAAGACATCTCTACAAAATGCATGGAAAACACATGTTCCATGTAGCCTAATAAATCAATGTAATTTTTTTTAATTTTGACTAATTAAAAATGTCCATCTTCACTTAATTTTAAAACGTGTTTCAGTCCGCTTAAGTCTGACATCACTGTTTCCAAGTCCAAAAGCTCTATAAGATGCCAAAAACAAACAACAAACAGTGCTAATATACACTCATTGTGCTGTAATATTCCTGAAAATTATGATCCAAACCTTTATCTCTATTCCTAAATCTCAGATGGTTAGTTATTCAGCTATTTTGAATCCTAAAATGTTGAAGTCTGGGATGCCGTGAGACTGGAGACTGTAATGTACACTATGGCTTTTGAAAAGCTTAAATGTGTGACTCGAATCAACAGTTCCCATAAATGGTTGAGTATTATCAATATCTAGAAACAAGATAGAGGAAGTAGAGGCTTCGACCCGGAAACAGTATTCCTTATGTCACAACAAGCAGAAAACATTTTCTATTTTAACAGAGTTGCAGTAAAATTATCTGTTGTTCTGTGAATGTTCACTGGTGAATTCAGTCATTTCAATAAGAATCCACACAATCAGCAATTTTGTGTGGTGCTTCATACATTATGTCGCTACACTGCTGACAATGGTCAATGGACCTTTTTGCCTGTGTAATTTCACGAAATTCACAAATGTGACCGCACCTTTACTCGCTGCAACATAAAATGCAATCAATTATAAAATCTTCAAGTGACATGTGAGGTACTTAAAGAGTTAGAAAAGTGAAAAGGTGCATCAGATTCATTTTCTGTTTGTTTTTCCTCTTTTCTGGTGGATGGTCCAAGCACTTCAGTGATTTTCAGGTCTACAGGAGGATTTTTATTCTTGTTCAAACTTACAGCTTATCGAGATCCCTGCAAAGTACAAAATATACTGTTAGTAAGGTTATTAAAGTGATAGTTGTGAAATTTAAATAATTTCCCCAGCCTTGTGACGTTCCAAACCTGTTTGACTTTCTGTCTGGAACCCAAAAGCAGATCTCAGGCATAATGCAACCCCTGTCACCATTCAATTTCACTGCATGAAACACAAGCAGAAAAAATTGTGCAATTCATTCATGAAACCATTCTTATGTACTCTTGTCTAGCTCAATTCAATGCAACAATTTATGTAAAAATGGTTAAGCTCCAAAAATGTCCCAGACAGAATATGTTGAATTGAATGACTAAATCAATCTAAGACAATAAGTCAATAATTTCCATTTGTTCGTTAGATCAACGTAGCATCACGGCTAAAACCTTCATACCAGATACTGTGCAATAAACGAGTGGTAAACAATGTAAAAACGTAGTAATGTATAATAAATGTAGCTTATATATGTGTGTGTGTGTTTGAATATATAGTAAGTAGACTCTGTATTTATATTTATTTGGCGGGTTTACAAACCTTGTAACGGAGAGCCGAACAAACGGCGGAAGCTTTGATGAGAGGAGCCATTACTTTCAAACCCGATGACGTCGATCAGCTGAGCTTTGTTGCGCGCCAGCAGCGCGAGCATCACTGAAGCGACGACAGCTGAGGTAGCAGCAGTTTCGTGACAGAATAAAACCTTTCTCCTCCGGGTTCTTCTTCAAATAATAATAATTTATGAAGAAGTAGGTAAAAATTATTATTTTATTACTATTATTTATTCAATAATAATTAATGAATTCTTATTATTAATATTATTATCATTTAGTGTTGTTTTTTTAAGGTTTAAATTAATCAATAAAATAGGCCTATACTAAATAAATGTAAGCTACCCAGGTGAAAAAGACTAGGCCACTGTTAAATGTATTAAAAATGCATTAAAGTAGGCTATATTTGTATTGTAGGCCTACTAGAAAACACTCAAGTACATTTTTAATAGTACGTCTTTTTCACCTGTATGTATACTGAATCAAGCTTAAGTAGCCTATAATAATAATAATAGGATAATAATAATCTTATTCTGGCCTCACTGAACCATTGGGTTCCTCTAGATGCTGGCTTTAACATAAGAGATCTTCCAGGAACCACTTAAATGTTAAAAGATCTTCCAATAACCCTTTTATCGCATTCAAGTTCCTCTATTTTCCCCCAAAGCACTTCGAGGTCTCATAGTAATGAAAAGGTGACTCCAGAACCTCTGAACTAAATATAAACTGCTTAAAGGATCCCATGAGTTCCAGCAAGAACCTCAAAGATTGTCAATGCTCCTCCAGTAACTCTACGCACTGTAAAATAAAGTGTTACCGCAGATTCAAAAGTAATCCAACAAAGTGAATTTACTGACTTCAGATTCTGAATGAACTGTATGGAAAGACTCTGTTATAGTTGATTTTCTTATCATCAGCTGTCTGCTCATCTCCCCAAACTGTTCTGCGGTTCATCCCTATCCTGATCCAATACACATCCTTTATTCAGAGGCACGTCCTTCCATCCTAGTCCTGCTCTCTTATTCCTCTGTCTTAATTCTCACTGATCTCTTGAGTTCTCTCTGAACTTCCAAATCTCTCTGGCTCCTGACCTGTTCCGTCCGCTGATGTCCTCATAACACTCTTTACCTCTTCAACTCTCAACTCAAGTTACAAAAAGTCAATGTGTCCAAAGCTCTCTTTTTTTCTCATAGAACCCTTTTAGTATATTTTATGGTCAGTTTAGTCACCATTGACTTTGTCAAACCTATTTGTATTATTTATGCTAATTATATTGCTAAGTCCAACCTAACATTAATACACTTTTAATTGTATACACTTTAAAAACTAAAGGAGCCTCAAATATCCTGTCGGATACTCAAGGAACTTCAAAATGTAATTTAAGTGCCTCAAAGCTCTTTCTCCTATGTTACTTACTAGTAATAGTAAATTATGCACATTTAAGTGCAACGAACCCTAAACCAAACTCTAATCCTAAAATTAATCCCAATTAAAGCACATATTGTTAATTAATATTACTCAGTGCTTAAATGTAGACATACTGTAACAAGGACACATTAAAATAAAGTGTAACCGAATCTGCTATTTGAGTGTTTTGTTGAGTAAGCCTCTCACTGTCACTTGCTTTGCAGAGAAAAATGTAATGAACCAGAACATTATTTTTCAACAATAGTCAAGATTTAAATGCATTTTTATATTGGTCTCCTCAGGTTCCATGTAGTAAGAAACAGAGTATTTTAGTTAAAAGAAAAGCTGATAGATAGAAAAAGCAAGAGAGAGAGAGAGAGAGAGAGAGAGAGAGAGATGGAAATCTTTCAGGTGATGTATTGCCCTGCAGGCATTGTAATTTATTATATAGGCTTCATGTAACTTCAGACGCTAGATTGAATACCTTCAGCTCAATTTATCAGTCAGCTGTCAAACTCTGGGTCAATTTCCTTTTAACCCTTGTTTTGAGGTTCATAACCCTCTTAAAAACTCGACACTGTCAATCAAAACACGATAACTACGCATTCCCCCCTTCATAGCTTATTTTCACTCTGCAGGATCTTACTGAACCTTTAACGACTTATGAACACGAATGTTATTAATTTTAGTGTTGTAGCGTTACAGCTCAGGGTTTTGATGACTTGCATTTATGCCCTCATAACCTTAAGTTTAACTAATGGCTTTCACAGTCAATGGACTCAAATTTTTTTGGACTCTAAGTTTTATTACCTGAGATGTTCACCTTCCCCTTCATTAGCCGGTAATGAAAATGTCCGTGGTCTTGTTAGCCAAAAAAGAATAGAGAGCCGGTGACATGCACGATTCAGCGCATCTATTAAAGATTGTGTTCATCGCATCCTGATATGATAAGCATATTATGTCTTGAATACTGATGATGAGTCTGTGTGTGGAGTCATCATTATTGGCCATAATGAAACTGCCGCTCTGATTGCAGTAAAGATATATTACACCTCTGCAGTGTTGGGGAAAGTTACTTTGAAAAGTAATGCATTACAATATTGGGTTACTCCCTTAAAAAGTAACTAATTGCTTTACTTAGTTACTTTTAAAGAAAAGTAATGCGTTACGTTACTTTTGTGTTACTTTTCTCACCTGGGGTGGGCTTTTTTAAGTTCTATTTTTTGTCAAATGTTCTGTATTTTAAGTTCTATATTTTGGCCAAAATTGTAATAATAAGGCTAAAGGAATTGCAAATTCCTGCGTGTACAGTAGAGGGCGCAGCTCAAACAAACCTTTCAGTTTAACAGAATCATCAAAGGTCAGCAGCAAGTACATTGGTCAATAAAGTGAGATTAAATGCATACAAATATTTGTTTTGTTTAACATATTTAATTATTGGAGGTTTGCGTAGTATTCTGATTGTGCATTTCAGATTTTTTGCAGTCCGGTTTGAGGAATACTGAATCTTTTTTTTTTTTAAATGCTCACATTTAGTCTAGAGCTACAATAATCATCAATTTACTATATAAATAATGGGATATGGGAAAATAAAAGTAACTTGTGTTACGTATTTGAAAAAGTAACTCTAATATTTTGCTGTAAATTTTAAAGTAATGCATTACTATACTAGTTACTTGAAAAAAGTAATCTGATCACGTAACTCAAGTTACTTGTAATGCGTTACACCCAACACTGCACCTCTGTTTATTATTTTCAAAAAAAAAAAAACGGCATCTGTAATGCAAAATTGAGCAAATCTCAACTGCTTGATTGCTTGTATCAACGCATAGATAACTATATTATCGCACAGCTCTAATTTGCTAAATACGAAATTAAGCTTATAAACATTAACATAAAGCTGCTTTGAAATGCGCTATACAGATGAATGACCTGACTTGATTTGTTTTTTTCTCAATATATATTCTAGTCCAATACTACTCCATATATAAATTCTCAGATTCAAAGAATAGATGTCCTAAACATTTTGAAGTGATTAATGAGTTGAACAGCTTTGGTTCGCGTCTGCAGTGTGAACCGAGTCTATTTGAATTGGGTTAAAGGGTGTTTCTCTGTTGTCTGGAGGGCAGTGTCTGTATTATAATGTAGTTACACACAGCAGCCAGCAGTGACCGGGGGAATGAGCTCTGACAGCCGTCCGCCTCTGGGTGCCTTGGGGCTCATTGCTGGTAATTTCCATCAATAAGGTTCATTATTCAGATGAGATGAATGGGTCGGTGTCATGCGTGGAGCGGAGCGCTGGTGTTTCTCTGACCTATTGTAAATGTTGCCACCTCGACTGCACGCTCCTGATGAGGGAGGTAATAGACCCCAGGTGTCAGATGACAAGATGGCTGCCAATAAATCAGTGACTTGACCACTAGAACACGTTTCAGAACACACAAACCGAAGTGGTACTAATTTGCAGTAGCAGGTGAAAAGGCGCGTAATTAAAAGGTGAAGCCGATGCAAGAAAAAAGCGTATCGATTACATTCACATCCAGTGAGTAAATATGTTTCGTCTTGCTTTATCAAGGGTGATGCATGGAATAAATGCGTTTCCAAATGCAGCTTTATGACAAACTATCGCTCAGGGTCGGTTTAGGGCACGGTGCGTTGGAAACGGCGGAGGACGGAAGGAGTTTTAGAGAAGAAAAAGGAGAAGAAAAGCAGCCAAGTCTCCCTTCTGTGCAGGACCGAGTCCCTATGATGGAGTGTCCTCTCTCCCAGAGAAAGTATGTTTGCCTAGTATTTCATCATCCCCTGGAGGCAAGAGAGGGAAAATAAGCACATCAGTTGTCATTATGACAGCATAAAAATGGTGCCATCATATTTCAACTACACAATGCAGCCAGCATCCCTTTCCCCATGATGAATTATGGACTCCTCTTTTCACACGTTGACTATAAGTTAATATTATCTCCCATGGATAATTATAGCCAAGTTCAATTACTGACCTAGAATTACCGCGCGGGCCGCTCTGCGGGTTTGGACGCACCGCCTCCTTTAAAAGGTATTTATCTTTCTCCCCAACAAACTGAATCTGCATGCTGGCAGTGATGCATCCGCGGGGCCACCGGCCCCGTCCCTGGAGTCTGCTTTAATGTAAACGGCTCCATTATTCTGCACTTTTAGAGGCTTTCTGTTGGTCTCGATGACTCTGTATACAGTATTTGTGTTTATTGCTTCAAATCTTGCTAACTTGCAGGCATTCACTGACTGATCACATTGAGAGCTGTCATTGCCATACACAGAAAAAATGTGGAAGGATTTACAGTGAGGAAAATAAGTATTTGAACACCCTGCTATTTTGCAAGTTCTCCCACTTGGAAATCATGGAGGGGTCTGAAATTGTCATCGTAGGTGCATGTCCACTGTGAGAGACATAATCTAAAAAAAAAAATCCAGAAATCACAATGTATGATTTTTTAACTATTTATTTGTATGATACAGCTGCAAATAAGTATTTGAACACCTGAGAAAATCAATGTTAATATTTGGTACAGTAGCCTTTGTTTGCAATTACAGAGGTCAAACGTTTCCTGTAGTTTTTCACCAGGTTTGCACACACTGCAGGAGGGATTTTGGCCCACTCCTCCACACAGATCTTCTCTAGATCAGTCAGGTTTCTGGGCTGTCGCTGAGAAACACGGAGTTTGAGCTCCCTCCAAAGATTCTCTATTGGGTTTAGGTCTGGAGACTGGCTAGGCCACGCCAGAACCTTGATATGCTTCTTACAGAGCCACTCCTTGGTTATCCTGGCTGTGTGCTTCAGGTCATTGTCATGTTGGAAGACCCAGCCTCGACCCATCTTCAATGCTCTAACTGAGGGAAGGAGGTTGTTCCCCAAAATCTCGCAATACATGGCCCCGGTCATCCTCTCCTTAATACAGTGCAGTCGCCCTGTCCCATGTGCAGAAAAACACCCCCAAAGCATGATGCTACCACCCCCATGCTTCACAGTAGGGATGGTGTTCTTGGGATGGTACTCATCATTCTTCTTCCTCCAAACACGTTTAGTGGAATTATGACCAAAAAGTTCTATTTTGGTCTCATCTGACCACATGACTTTCTCCCATGACTCCTCTGGATCATCCAAATGGTCATTGGCAAACTTAAGACGGGCCTTGACATGTGCTGGTTTAAGCAGGGGAACCTTCCGTGCCATGCATGATTTCAAACCATGACGTCTTAGTGTATTACCAACAGTAACCTTGGAAACGGTGGTCCCAGCTCTTTTCAGGTCATTGACCAGCTCCTCCCGTGTAGTTCTGGGCTGATTTCTCACCTTTCTTAGGATCATTGAGACCCCACGAGGTGAGATCTTGCATGGAGCCCCAGTCCGAGGGAGATTGACAGTCATGTTTAGCTTCTTCCATTTTCTAATGATTGCTCCAACAGTGGACCTTTTTTCACCAAGCTGCTTGCCAATTTCCCCGTAGCCCTTTCCAGCCTTGTGGAGGTGTACAATTTTGTCTCTAGTGTCTTTGGACAGCTCTTTGGTCTTGGCCATGTAAGTAGTTGGATTCTTACTGATTGTATGGGGTGGACAGGTGTCTTTATGCAGCTAACGACCTCAAACAGGTGCATCTAATTTAGGATAATAAATGGAGTGGAGGTGGACATTTTAAAGGCAGACTAACAGGTCTTTGAGGGTCAGAATTCTAGCTGATATACAGGTGTTCAAATACTTATTTGCAGCTGTATCATACAAATAAATAGTTAAAAAATCATATATTGTGATTTCTGGATTTTTTTTTTTGATTATGTCTCTCACAGTGGACATGCACCTACGATGACAATTTCAGACCCCTCCATGATTTCCAAGTGGGAGAACTTGCAAAATAGCAGGGTGTTCAAATACTTATTTTCCTCACTGTACTTTGAAACAATTTTCTCTCAGAAACGTTTAGTGAATTTCAGAAATAATTACAAGGAAACAGCAAGCAACACATTTAATTAAACATTACATTTTTGAAGTAGAAAGCATGAAATATTATTTTCTTGTAAAATGTATTCCAGTACTATTTTTGACAGTGTATTATGGTTATATCTGTTGTTATGGTTGAGCAAATGCCTTATTAACACTGATATTGACATTCTGCTTTAGCATGTGGTCACAGTCCCAGAGAAAAATTGACTATCAAAGAGACCATCAACAGAACATTGCCTTGTATATCTGAAAATCAGCTAAATTTAATTTGTGCAAAACAGCACATTCTTAATGCATTATTAAATTATTTGTTATAGATTCATCATGCCTTGTCTCATAATCAACTGTTTGCTGTCATAAGTAACTGTTGTAACATTTACACATTAATTTAGGGTCCAATTCTCACCATTAACTAATTTTTAACTACAACCTTTCCTCAATAAACTCCTAATTACTTCTTATTAATAGTTAGTTGTTAAGTTTAAGTATTGGGATTAAGGGATGTCAAATATGGTCATGCAGAATAAGGCATTAATATGTTCTTTATAAGTACTAATAAACAGTCAATATCCTAGTAATATGCACGATAATAATACACTGTTAACAAATTAAACCTTATTGTAAAGTGGTGCCAAAGAAATATATATATTTACTGTATGTTACATCTTATGTGTGCAAAATAATGTAAAACCTTATTGCATGAACATAATTATTTCAGAATTATTGACACACAGGCAATTGTATTTTGTTCTTGATGTTAGTGTCATGTGAATACATTCATATGAAGTTATGGTACAACAGTACCATATCATAACCAAGAAGGAAACAGGAATAATTCAGCGTGTCTAATATTTCTTTCCTCTTTTCTTTGTATGTCTCCCTCTTTCTCTCTTTCTTTCCCATTGGCCAATTCCATACGGCCTCAGATGAACAGGTCATTTGTTGAGGTGCTTCTAAAGGGCTCACATATGAATTCAGCATTAGCCAGAGTCTATTACAGATCAATATTACAGTTAACTACTTTTTATGTCACACCGAACCCAATTTTCAGGGATATTTGATCTACAGCTTATTATTTCCCTCGACCAGCTCTCAGACATTTGCATTCATATCACCGACTGACTTCAGGAAGAGCTCTGCCTCTGATCTGACATGAAATGAATGTGCGTTAGAAACTGAAACCCAACAACGCCGTGAAAACTTTTAGATGAATCAAATGTTGTTTTTTTTCCCCCCTTACATGTTTATGAAACTTGTTACACAAGGTAATTCTTTCAATAATCTCCTTATTAGAACATCCGTCTCTTTTATATGCAAATACAGAGACGGAACACGAAATCTGATTTGTTATGAAACACTTGTATGCAATGCGAAATCTACACTAATTATTTTGCGTCCGGCATCTGCCTTTCAGCGCGACTGGATATTACATTTGCTTAAAACTCAATCACACGAAATGAAGACTCCATTTGAGAACATTTTAATAAAGATAA
Organism: Abramis brama; assembly: GCF_963993115.1. Classification (NCBI taxonomy): domain Eukaryota; kingdom Metazoa; phylum Chordata; class Actinopteri; order Cypriniformes; family Leuciscidae; genus Abramis; species Abramis brama. The sequence goes on along the minus strand of NC_139979.1, from coordinate 29,700,515 downwards.
GTCGTCGCTATCATCTAATCGGAGACTGGTAATCGGCACATTCATTCGCCGCTGACAGATAATGTCAAGCCGACGTTAGGCTCTTATTTTGCAATAATGCATTTACATTCTAATGATTTTATTAAAGCTCATACAGGCTGTCGGAGACAGACCCCGCGGCAGAAGATTCACCCAGACCAATTCTATCAGTTATCAGCCAGCGCTACTTTTATCAAGCCCGGCCCGCTGGCGAGTGCCGGCCCACCCAGACGAGACACTCCGTTGCTGGAGGACTCGACGTTTCATCAGTGGTCTCGGCCGTATTGTTCTGCTTAGTGTGCATAAAAATATCCGACCCCCCTCCAAATGCCGCCCAGAACAATGAAACAAACTATCTGTCTTATTTATCGTTTTTGCATTTTCTTTCTTCGCTTACTTTTTTTATTTGCTGCAGGGTGTGTTTTTTTCCCCTTTCTTCTCTGACCTATCAGCTATGAGCAGATTGGTATTATTCAGAGATGAGTCGAGAGCCATTTAGATAGAGATAAAGAGCAGTGCTAGTGTCTGTGAGTGTGCCCACGGGGACCGGAGACGAGGGCCGCTTTGGCCTCTGAGCAGGTATACTGGGTGGACCTTGCACTCTTTAGAATATGCAAATCACATGGAGGAACTTACAGTGGGAGCAGATGGATGCTTCGGTGGAGGCTATGGGACGAGTTGCACCACATTTACATGTAGTATTGCAAAGCAAAACCTCTAACATCCCACAATCCAGTTCATCCAGGGGTCTGTGCTGAAATTGTGTGCATCACAATTCAATTTCATTGTGTATATATCCAAGTTATGCACACTTTTAGCATTTTAAAGAGTGGATCTGGACGTAGTCGGACGTGACCGAACTGAAAGGGAACCAGTTTTGGTTCCCCAAAGAACCTTTCAGTAAATAGCTCTTAAAAGAAACAAGTGTGAAGAAAATTTTAGTAATCCAAAGAATCTTTTTACACTATAAATAACCTTTTGAACTATTGATGTAAATAAATAACCTTCTTTGTAAATGTGTGGTCTGCTTTATCATGCACATAAATAAATCCAGTTTTTTTTTTTTTAACCTGTGCTTTATCATTCAATCATGCTTCTGTTTCAGTATAGACACTGCTATTTCAAGAATTAGTTCACCCAAAAATGAAAGAAATTGTCATAATTTATGACAATTTCTTTCATTTTTGGGTGAACTAATTCTTGAAATAGCAGTGTCGCAACTACCACTTAGTTGTTTCAAAAAATTCATAAAGAGATCATAAAACTAATCCATATGAATTGAGCGGTTTAGTCCAAATTTTCTGAAGAGACTCGATCACTTTATATGATGAACAAATTGAATTTTGGCTTTTATTCAAATATAAAAATTGATAAGAACATTGCTGAACTGTACTTACTTGCTTGAAACCTCACTGGTTCTTGCTGAAGCTCAGACGTGCCGCGTAACACGAGAATGAACCTCATTGGTTCTTGCTGAAGCTCAAACATGCCGCGTAACACGAGAATGAACCTCATTGGTTCTTGCTGAAGCTCAAACATGCCGCGTAACACGAGAATGAACCTCATTGGTTCTTGCTGAAGCTCAAATGTGCCACTTAACACAAGAATGAACCTCATTGGTTCTTGCTGAAGCTCAAACATGCCGCGTAACACAAGGCTCTTGCTGAAGCTCAAACGTGCTGCGTTACATGAGAATGAACCTCATTGGTTCTTGCTGAAGCTCAAACGTGCCGCGTAACACAAGAATGAACCTCATTGGTTCTTGTACGTTAAGCAAGCATGCTTGAGCTTCTGATGTGTACATTGCTGAATGTTTATATGTGAATAAAAGCCTAAATTAAATCCATTCCTCATATAAATTGATTGTGTCTCTTCAGAAAATGTGGACTAAACCACTCAATTCATTTGGACTAGTTTTACAATCTCTTTATGAACTTTTTGAAGCATAGAAGTGGTAGTTGAGTAGCTGTCAATGGGCCAGAAATCTCTCAGATTTCATTAAAAATATCTTAATTTGTATTACAAAGATGATGATTGAAAGATTTAGGGGTTTTGAATGGCATGAGGATGAGTAAAAAGAGATTTAATTTTTTGGTGAGCTAACCCTTTGAGACACATCAAAGTGCTATGAACATCCAACATATTAGATAATATTTATATAATGTTTTTAGTCCTAGTCGAAAACACAAACAGCACATTTCAACTCATATAGACAGAAAAGAAATTGAAACGCTTATCTTGACAACGTTCAGAACTTTCCTGTATAACATCTTTAATATATACATGCAAGCATGGTCTGAAGATAGAACATTTGGTTTCACTTTATTTTGATGGTCCCTTTAACACATTCTGTTGACTATAAGTAGCGTTGCACCTACATGTCTACTAACTCTCATTAGAGTGTTAGTAGAGTATTAGTAGACTGGTAGGGTTAGGGTTAGAATAAGTTGACATGTAGGTTAAGTTACTTAAAGTCAGTAGATTGTCTGTTGGAGGATCATCATCACAATAAAGAGTTATCAGATATTAAGCAGACAGTCTACTAATACTGTAATGAGAGTCAGAATGTTCAAAAGGGACCATCAAAGTAAAGTGTTACTGACCGTTTTAAAATGGAGCAACTTTACAAGTAGTTATATAATCAAGTTAGTTATTTGATCACTTTATTACAGTCCCGATAGCAGCGTTTTACCTTAGTTTCAGCTCGCTGGAGCTGCTGGTGATCTAAACTGCACCACATCACAACAATGACTGGGTTTGGTGAGTGTTGTAAGGTTTCATACTGGTTGTTAGGATCTGAATATGTGGTGGAGGCTCAAAGTCATTTTTCAGTCTGCATGTCATGAAGTTACAAAGATCTTTCTCTCCGAACACAATGTGGAACTGACAAACAGCGGCGTCCCCTAAAACCACATGAGCGACATTCCGCGAGATACATACAAGTCCTTTGTCGAAGCATAAGGATAACTTGAGAGCTTTTAAAGGAATAATAAAAAAAAATGTAGTAATGCAGTAATGACAACTTCTGTTTAGCTTCAAAAAGGCATTCAAGAACCTTGCAAGAATAAATTACTTAATCTTCCAAATGACTGAATGTCGATAGCGTTGGCGTTTTTGAACACGGTCGTGAATGAGATTTCAGATCTTCGTTGGAGGGAAATATTTTCAGAATATTTCACGCAATACGACAGATCCATTTGCCCACTAAGAATTCACCAAATAGATCCATTCATATGAGTTTGTGATTTCTCCGAGTAGTTTGATATGCCTCTGAATAGTCGAGCTGAATGGGAGGACAGATGCTAACACATGTAGCATTGACTGTTTAACATGAGCTGCGCTCTTTCAATAAAAGGGATTAACTAGGTTTATCAGTATTTTGCAGATAGCCGATTGTTGGAAATCTCCTTTGTATGGAGCAGCTCTAAAGGGTCAGACGATCGCTGGCGTCATTCAGGTAGATTGAAGAACCTGAGATGAGATGGTCCTGACATAATGGGTGTTCTGATACTTTTGGCCTTGTGGCACCACATTGTGGCTTTAACAAGAGTGCTTTGAACTCTGTCAAGTCTCCACCTGGGGCAGGTATGTCACGGCAACCTCATGTATCAAGCTGAGACCAAAAAACCCAGAGAAAGACATTGACTAATTAGATGGTAAAAACTCTGGTCATGAATCTGTGGTTAAAGCTTCAGGAAATATAATAAATTGACACTGGCCTCAAAAGCTAGGGGAACCTTTTTTGTGTTCCCTTTTCTTCAGCCCGGTCGGAGAGCGTTATTCAAGCCCCGGCTGTAAACCCATCCTTCATCTGCGGGGCAGTTAAATAGCCGCTATTGTGCTCTATTGTGCTCCATTGTCCTGTTATTGCTGTTGTCCCGATTCCTTTCAAATTCAATTCTTTATTTGGTGTATATTATTACCCACAAGAAGCTCCTCTTCCTCAAGGCAAACAGCAGACCACGAGACAATATCAGCCGCACAAAAGACCTTCAAACTCCATTATGTTTTTTAATCTCTTGGAGGGTTTCATGACTCTCAATGCTCTGGAAAACAGGTGATGTCAACGGAAAGGAGTCCTTCGGTTAAAGGCGTCCGCTCAATGCGTGTTAGAGATAGTCCTCTCACCGGGAGCGTGACTAACACTGCCTCTGTTGGAGCAGACTGAACTGAAGTTGCCCTATAGCTGAAGGAAACATGTACTACGTCTGTGTTTCTGTGTAACCTTTGTGAATGAGCTTGCTTGGGTGTGAAATATATGGTGTTGTCGATTGTGATTATTTATTGAAATTCTCACTGAGAAGATGCAAAAATTGGAAACCCAATGCACAGGACAATAGTGACACCAGAATTTGATTGCACTCTTTCACTGACTAGATATATTTAAAATAATGTATAGGCCACTTTTTACTGGTAACATACGACATTTGGCATTACCAGGACCTGCAAATATTCCACCATTGCATTATACATTATATTCATTATATATAGTAGTTTAATATAGAAAAGTACAACTTTAGTAAATCTCTGAAAATACGAGATTTTTTTTTTTTGGGGGGGGGGGGGGGGGGGGCTGAACTGTATACAATACATATTGTCACTATCCACAATACATATTGTTGCATTTTTGTATTGCTATATATTGTGACATGATATAATATTACACCCCTAGCACGCATTATCAGTTTTTCCATTATAGTTTTGGATTCTTTATCTTGTTCTAATCATTAACAAACGTATACAATCAGTCAAAAATGTGATTTTAATAAATAACTAATAAACACATGTACTTGCATGTACTTACAGTGTACTTACCTAAGATAATACTAGGTAATATAAGGTAACTACATGGGTTAAGGATAGGTTTAGGTGTATAAGGTTTAGGTTTAGTACCTAGTTATTACCCAGTTATTGCAATTACTATAATAAGTACATAGTATGTACCTGGGAACAGGACTGTGAAATAAAGTTCTAACCTATATTCTTTATTCCTTCCTCCTGTGACGAGTCCCAATTAACCACACGTACCTTGCAAAGTGGTAAGAAATTGCATGACACAAGAAGCTGGAACTAACCACATGAGTTTAAGGTGTTTATTGAACATTCAACCCTGGCTGAGAGTCCCACGCTCCATTCTGAGTTGTAGGCCTCTCTCTTTGGTGGCCATTGACAGGAAGTATTGACTGACTACAAGTAAAACAGACCCAAAGTTGATCTGAACCACAAACGCTTACATCTGATCCACACTGGCTCCTAGAGGCCCTCATCTAGTTTAATATTAGCTTCAATATTTCTCTGCTAAGGATAAAACCACACATACAATGATTTATACCACTTGTCAAATCAAGGTTTCAATGGTCATTTTAATGAACCAAGAAAAGTTTTATGTTTCTTGACAGTAGATCATGGCATATGTTTCACTTCCCGTGGTTATATTAAAATATTATTTTTTTGCCATTAAATCTTCAATGTAACCCAGTTTTCTTTGTGCTTGCAAACGCCGGGATATTAAATCCTGCAGTAGCGCCTCAGTGATATTTGAAAGCAGACAGGTCTTCTTTAGAAAAGCATACACATACGCATTTATGCACTAATTTACATTCAGCTCATCTACAGACCAATCATTTAGCCCTCACTCATTGGATTTCGGTGTGTGTGTTCATTTCCTGTTGATCAGATTAAATGTTTGATGTGGTCTTCCAACTTGACACAATGGTGCAGATGAAAACCGGACAAATTTACTTTTAGGTGACAGACAGCAATTGGAGGGAAATTAAGTTGTATCAGTACATCACATTATACATGGTGGAAATATTGTAGCTGGAACAATCGCAACCTCCGTCTGTTTAAATACATAAAAAAGTAATTTCATTGCTTTTCTTTGATGTGATCACTGTGAGTCCTGTAGCGCACGGCTGAGCTTTGAAAAGAGGAAATTATTGAGTTTATCCAATGCCAGTCAATCTCACCAGCCTGCTTTATTAACAATTTCACATGGCTATTTCCCCTGCTTAAATACCTGTCTCCATATAGTGTGCATATGTTATTGTATGTGATATTATTGTCCCTCTGGAATAAGATATTCTGTTCTAACATATCTGCTCTGCTCTTCCATTTCAGACCTGAGCCAGTGTAAGAAACATTTAAAAAGCAATACTGAATCCTTGGTGAACAGAACAGAGCCAACGTTTTTATACTGATCATATGGAGAGATATCAGGTGAGTCAGAGTTCACAGCAACTCTGAACATATAAAGATACAGCATTTGAATTATGAAATTGTATAATTCTACATTACCTTTAAAAAAAATCCTGGTCAGATTTGCAAGATGGGAACATAAAAGCCATTCTCACCAAATTTAAACTAAAAGCAAAATTGAAATGACCTGAAATAGCATGTTGTTCACTCGGTTTTATTTCCGTCCTGCCTGTCTTTGTAGTCCTTTTGCTAAACAAAGAGGCTTTCTCGTGTTGTCCCTAAAATAGTATAATTCAAGGGCTGTTTTACATAGCACAATAGCCTAATACATGATTCAGAGAGTTTCTCCGAATCAGATGCATTAGGATAATGGAGACGGATAATAAAACTTTCAGAGGCATTAACATTTGATGCATAAAATGCAGAAGAAAGGAACTAAAATCAGTCTTTGGAGCAAAAAGTATCCTCAATGCTTTTTGAGGAACATGCATGGATAATGAAAATATTCTATCCAGCATAAATGCATTATTGATATGTTTATCAAATTTTGACAAGAGACCTGATCCATTTGAGGGGAAACTTGCTGTCTCTGCATGGGTTGAGTACATTTGAAATTAATGGTTATTCAGGCTGAATAAAAAAATAAAAAAAAGAGAGAGAGAGAGAGAGAGAGATGGACACCATGAATCATAATGACATCTACCTACTGAAAATAAAAATATGATATGAAACTCCAGTTGTGGGTGACACATTTCAATTACTTTCATGTTCTTATTTTTAATGCTTTGAAAAATATTTTAATCGATATGTAAAGTGACATATGTACACAACAAATGTACAACTCTACAAATGAAAGCAAAATCTGACAGGACTGTTCACCTCAATGCATCATGGGATTGGAGACACTCCCATCTGTGCTGTGGACTCGTCAGAACCAAAGGCCTGGGTGATCCTAAGTGACTAGTTGGGATCAATCGACATGATGTTGTAATGATTTTCAAACAGTACATATTGAATTTGTGGGATTGTGACCAAGTAAAGCCAATTTGGGAATTAAGGAATTAATAATAATAATAAAAAAAACTAAAAAAAAACAGTGCTTAATACACAAAGTATAGCAGTGATAGTCCCCTGTCTTTAAGTTGTCAGCTCACTCTCAGTGTTATAACTGGAGCAAGCCTTGAAAAAAAGTCCTGCGAGAGGAGGAACACAAACATTATTACCTTATTTAAAGAAAGAAATCTTGAATATTGATCCAGTGTAGCTTCATTACCTGGAAACTGCCATGCCAGATTGATGTCTCTTTAAAGTAGGTCCCTGGTCAGAGCTACCCTGGGAATCGTGCTATTGACTTTGGGTGTTTGTGCAGCCAAGCCTCCAGAGACTTTTGGATGGTTTTAATGGGATCCATCAATTCAGTTTCCCTTTTAATAATCATTGTTTTACGGTTCGTGTGAGACTGGAGCAGTTTGAAGCTGCTTCAGTTGTGTCGAGACAGCACAGTTGTTTAAGTCCCCGCATTAAGATTTTTTTCTCCTCTCTTTGAGGATACGTTGTTCTTTCGTCTAAGCTTTGACAAGCCCCAGCTTTGAAAGTTCGACCTCAGAAACCAAAGCAAGAATCACAGTGAATGTAAGAAGCCACTAAAAGGAAAGACACAGTTCCTTATGGAGTCCCAGCTGAAGCAGGACTGAGGTTGCACCATTAACCTGGAAGCAGAAGAGACTCTTCCCCTCACATTAGCATGTTAGTATGTGAAAGTCTGCAATGTATGTCTCTCTCATCTGAAAGTGCATTGATTTTCATAAGGCTGATGCAGGCCTCCTGTTGTTGATTTTAATGGCATTTTTGATTCCTCCGGTCTTTAAACACATGGCAACAGTGAAAGAACTGCTTCAAATGAAAGAACAACCTTGTAGACCTTCAGTTCACCTTGCAGGGGAGCAGGAAGCAGAGGAAAGAAGAGAGAGACCCTTAAGTGATGTCTCTCAGAAGATGAAAGAGAATGCAAATGTTAAGTACATTGATCAATGCTCTTCAACGCTCAACTCTTCTGCTCCCGCAATATCGATAAATTGGAAACATCATTTGTATCAGCAGTTGTTTCTTTTAATTAAGATCTGACCCAAATCTTTGTCATTGATTTTTGCCATTACCTTATCGACAGGGCTAACGCTGAGTTCAGACTTTTCCATGGCTGAAGGGTCCTGGCTTGAGATTTAAGAGCCTGTGAAACAGAACACAAATTAATTATGTCCCATTGAAGAGGAGGTACACATTCTGAATAGGAAATCGTGGAAGGACATGGTCTCCAAATCAGATAATATCTCTCAGACCAAAGTCACAGTACGAACACCCCAACTTCAATTTGTGTTTGTATGACATCGACTCAATGGGTGCTTGCACTGGCTGATGCATCTTTCACAAATGCTTCAGTTAATGCATGTTCACAAAGATGTTTAGGTTATCAGTCGCAGGAATCATTTGGTTTTGAACTTTTCTTTGATTTGGTGACTCTCTTCATGTTTATATTCCATTTTATTTATATTGTTTCATAACTTGTTCACGTTGCATCTTTTCTAATAAATTGTACTCAGTACTGCACGTTATTCCATTTAATTGGTTGTTTCTGTTTATTACATTATATCTCATGCAAATGTTACACAATCATCCCATTTATTACGTGCACGTAACATTTATTCACTCAACTTTATTATTGTGATATTAACTCTCAATGAGCAGAAGTTGCTACCCAACTGCTACCCAAATGTTTGTTCTTCATAACAAAAAATCAATGTCTCGTTCCCAGTTGTACCTCTCATCGATACAGCAGTCTGTGGGGAGTCGTCCAGATGAGCGCCTCAATGATTCAAACCAAACTACTGCTCATTCATCAGTTCTGTTGGACATTTAAATATACTTCATGGACTGAAAAATCTATGCGTGGATGGTTCACAAAGACAAAAGCCAATGCTGACACAGCAGAAGCTCAATGAGGGTTGAGCTGGGACATTTTTTCCAAACTTTCGGTTTGGTGTGGAGTCTTTTATGTTGGGGGTGGCTGGTTTACCTAATTCCATTAAAGCGTCTCAGCGGTTTCCACTCTGTCAGTTGGTTTGAGGCGGAAAGGCCTCGTGAAATAACAATATATTTCACTTTGCCTCAGGTGGTCTTCCCAGATGCCTCCCATCAGACAGCGACCACTTTTTACCATCCTGTTGAATATCCTCCCCAGTCAGCCGTACTCGTCTCCCTCTATGGTGCCGTCCAGCTCCCACCCACCTAAACTCAAAGCCCTCAAGTGCTGCATTTGTTTGCTCCCTCCCTCCCTCTCTTCAACCTTCCCTCCCCTGGAGCCTCAACGAACCCCATGAAGAAGAGTCAAAAATGGGTGAAAAGAATCAGTGGAGGCTTTGAATCTCCACGGGCATTTTACCCAATGCCTGCTCAACTCCGATTGCACAGTGCCACAAACAAAATCCAATAGAGGGCTAATCTGATCATCTCATCCCCACTTTTCATGCTGTGTTTCCCTCAGAACGCCTTGTACTAGTTCCAGCCTGGGAGTGTGTGATAAGACACTGGAAATTTAGTCATCATCTTCTGCGCAAAGGGGCTCTGAGAAGGGATTATGATATTGCTATAACCTTACATTGGATGTGGACAGGGGCAGCAACCGGCAAGACTGCAATCCCCAACACCTCAGCCCATCACCCCCCAGCCCTTATGCAGCTTCCTCTCTAAAGGTTGGCTTTACCAGATTAGCGCCGACTAACCATCATCATGTTGAGCGAGATAGCAGAAAGAAGACAGGGTTTACCGTTGCGGAGTATGTTTTGTCGGGGAGGGGAGGGGTGATAATAGAGACCATTACCTCATTTTTGTGCGTACTGACCATATGAAATAGTGTTGTAGGAATATGTCAGCTTGACAGAGAGATATGCTTTCAAACATTCACCTGTGTTAGCAGGAAGCTGCATGTGAATAAGCTTTTGATGATGAAGAAAGCCTGCTGCATTCATGCGCTGTCCGTAAAGAGATTTGGTGGCTTACATAAACATAAATTTACACAAAAAAAAAAAATCGGTCGAAAAGCAATCCATCTGCTTGTGAGGGTATAGTTTTACAATGTATTGAACCCTGCGTAATATGCAGAGACTTCAATCTGCAAGTCATTTATAGGCTGATTGGGGTGGCCGGGACTACCGGTTTGCCCAACCAACAGCATATTTTCAAGAAACTTGTCAGAAAACAGTCATTATTTTTGCAATTCTATTCGGCACAGAATTTGCACACTTCACCTTTGAAATTAAGTGTACTCTCAATTTGAAATCGGATGGAAGGTTTAATGACATATGTTTCCATCTGTGAATCGATCTTAGCTCACTTAGTATTTTAATGATCCTATTTTGTTATGCTTTTAAAGTAGACCTCTGTCAATTTAACTAAAAAGGTTAACTACATCAGAAGGAATCTACAAAAAGGCCAGTTGTGGAGAATTCAGAGGTTATAATAATGCATAAATTTGCAGCTTGTCAAAGTTAGTTTAGCAGTGCACTTGTTAAGAGAGCATCTGCTGCAAAGGTGAACTGAGAATATGATGAAAGCAGACAGCTCTCTCCTCCGATACAAACACATTAAAGAACTCTTTATTATTTTTAACAAATACACTTTGACAGATCCACTACTCTCAGAGAACTAACAGTGCCCATGGATTTCACACAAACCGGCACTCGGCACTGCTTGAGTGCTGGTGGTGCCTTCCTCAATTTCATTTCTCAGTAAATAAATAAACACATTTTAAGGTGATAGCCATTATTAGTCTAATTATCTCTGAAGTGTCGCTCAAGATTTACTCACCCTACTGTCTGCTCTGAGGATGAAAGAGACAAGAACGCTGTGAAGAAGGCAACAGTCTTCCTCGGCGTTATAGGGAAGATAAGCTAAACCTGTAGTTCGCAAGCTGCTCATAATTTAAAGTTGTTAAACTAGAGTCAAGCTAACCTTTTGAAAAAGCTGTTAGATGCAATACAATCTACTCACAAAATAGTAGATAACATTGAAAGTAACAGGGTAATATGTATCTATGTATGTATGTATGTATGTATGTATGTATATCTTATGTACAATTATCATTTGTCAAATAATTGTTCAGTTTACCCAAATACACCAATGCGTTGAAACTAGATAGAAAAAAAAGAAAAGAAAAAAAAAGTATTATGAATAACAATAGGACAGGGTTATTATCTTTAACTCAAACTAAAACCATAAAAAACATAATTTTCTTTTACTGAAATACAATAAATGTTAGCTGAAATGATAAATAATAATAATAATAATAATAATAATAATATAGTTAATATATATTTATATATTTTGAAGTATGTTGAAGTACTAAAATAAACTAAATGAATTAAAGCTAATAATTAATTAATTAATAACTACTATATAGACATATTTTAATAAATAATACAAAAAAAATAATACAAGTGTCAAAATGCACAACAAAATTACAAAAAAATCTAAATTAAAATATTTACAAAAACTATAATAGTATATGGATGATGTTAAAATTACACTGAAACAGGATTTAAAGAGATAGTTCATTCAAAACCTCAAAAATGTTCTCAACCTGTATGGATTTATTTCTTCTGTTGCACACAAAAGAATATAGAGATCTTCTTTTGTGTTCAGCAGAAGAAAGTAATTCATACAGGTTGAGAACAATGAGTAAATGATGACAGAAATTACATTTTTATGTGAACTATCCCTTTAACTAAATTATTATTTCTCAAGTTTATTGTAAGAAATCATAGTACAGTTTGGATATAGTTGCTCCAAACGCTGCTCTTGTTCTGCATTAAATTTCCGCACAGTAGCGAAGCTCTCGCAATGGAGACCACCTAAGTACCGAACCTTTCAAAGCAGCATGAATAAACTCATAATAAATAGAGCTATTGTGAGGTAAATGTGCGGACAGGAATAGCTAGATGCGTGTTATCTGACTGTTCGATCACCTTCTGCCTGTGTGACAGCCGAATAAAAGGGTTTTGAATTAGCAACGCCAGAGGAGTGTGTCTCGTATGTTCATGTATGGAGGCTGGGAAGGCCCTTTCATCAATAGCGGGGGAACATCGCTAATTAAACATATTGTCATGGTGATGGTGATGATGATCTGTGGGAAGCAGATAAGCAGTAGCACATCAATGCTCGTGCAGCGGTGCACAATAACAGGCCGTTTTATGGCCCTACAAAAGACATCATGGGTGGAGGAATAATATTTCATGCCTCTGTGCAGCGAAACTGTCAGATATGTTTATTTCACAACAGAAGAGCACCTGTAATGTGTGGGAAAATGTCAGAATGACGTTGCCTACCTTGCTAATAGTGTATTGAAAGATGCATTCACTGTAAAAATGACCCGCTATAGGCTCACGTTCGCAGGCGTTTAAAAATGATGTCTGACAGCTATTGTGAAATATTGATAAGAGGTGTGATTCTGACGCTTGTCTTTGGCTTTGACAGTTGCTCCTGTAGAGGGACGTTAGTTCACTTTTCGGCTCTGATACAGCCTCATTCCGAGTCACATTAAATTAGACTAAAAACGTCTCATTGAGGGCTGTATGACAGAGATGTCCCAGACTACAGGAAGCCGCTTCCTCAAAGTCCTCCTCCCTCGCTTCTCATCTTTCATCAATATTGCATTAGGTAACCCGAGACGCAAACTATTCCTTCGCTCCCAGTCGGTTTTCGCAGGTTTGCGTTAGACCGAACCTGGAGAGAAAGTAAGAGTCTCATCTGAAGCTATGTCCGCTCATTCATTCGTACTCATTCTGGAGGAGGAAAATCAATCATTCCATTCTCCCTGGATGGCTGCCCGTTGTGAATGGAGGCCCATCTGAAATGAAATAAACATTTTCTTTCCCTAGATTGCCAGCATTGATAGATTTGTGGCACTACAAATAGATTGCAGTTCACTTTACGAAATGGAAATGCTGGATGCGTGTCTGCTAATCACCTTATTTCAACAGCTTTCACACAAGACTTGAGTTATGCCCCCAAATACTCACAGAAAAGCCTGATTCTGTTGCAACTAGGTACAGTCCAGTTACACCTTTAAGCTCCATTGTGCTTTCTAGATGGCTTTTTGTGTCAGCGCTTCTCTCAGGAGCCAGATTTTACTTTGGACATCAAGTGGGGCCGCAAAGAAGCAATGGAATCAGTGTTTGGTTTTAAAATTCCAAATGGATTTTGATGGTTTCATGCTCTTTGGAGTGAATAATTCACAGCATAAAAAAAAAAAAACCATTGAATTTTACACAAACTGTTTCTCAATGCAATTGCAGCTGTATTGAATGTAGTCTGTGTCATATTTTCTTTTACATCACACTTTTAAACCTTTTAGTTGCATATTGTTACTAATGCTGAAGAAATCTCACTCTGGGAGTAATCTCACAATTCTGACTTTATAACTTGCAATTGACCCTTTGCAGGGAGTTTGATTGACAGGAGATCTGACCAATTATAATCCGCCATCCGCCAAATCCGCCATTTTTGTCCGACAGAGCAGTCAGGAGAGTTAGTAGATTAACGTTGGAGGATTTGAACTTGAAAAATGGTGTGTACTGACGTCTTTCTGCGGTTAAAACAACATTCCTTCTGATGTTCATTCATGTTTGTTTGATGCTATAAATTAACTAGAAGGAAGAGATGATCGGTTCACGAGCAGCTTTAACTGAGGCTCTACAGCGATCTGTCAGATACATTAAAGAGCCACAAAACGGTATTTATTGTTTAAATTTCTTTAAAAAATGACCAAATTTGAAAGGTGAGACTTTCTTTCATATCAAAAGTAACCTGGTCTGTCCTGTCTGTCAGTGTCCTCTCTGCTCCGCAATGTATTTTTCACTGTGTGAGAACATGATGTGTGGTGTGAGAGCGGCGTGGCTTGTTGGACATAGCAACAGTAACTAAAGGGGGCGGGTCTTTGCAAACGGTCAATTTCCGAATTTAAATCTTGTAATTCTAAGAAAAAAATCTGAATCGTGAGATAAAAAGTTGCAACTCTCTCTCACAATTCTGAGAAATAATAATTTCTCAGTCAGAATTGCAAGATATAAAGTCAGAATTGCGAGAAATAAACTCGCAATTCTGACTTTTGTTTTGTGACTTTATAATTGTGACTTTATTTCTCGCAATTCTAACATATAAGATATAATCTCACTATTGTGAGTTATAAAGTCCAATTCTAAGGAATAAAGACAGACTTTTTTCTCAGAATTGCGAGTTTATACTTTATAACACGCAATTGTGACTTTATATCATGCCATTCTGACTTTATATCTCAAAACTGCGAGATATAAACGTGCAATTCTGAGAAAAAAATTCAAAATTGCGAGTTTATTTCTTTATTTATAAAAGAAAGTCTTACTGTGAGATAAAAAGTCGCCGTTACCTTTTAAATGTTTTATTATGTGGTGGAAACAAGCTTCCATACATATAGCATCTCAATGGAAAAATTAAAAATAAAACGTTGTGCTGCCGCTTTCAGCTGGCTAAAACCACTTTGGTGAACACACGGCCTTAGAGACGTTCAAAAACATTACAATTCTTACCAACCCTACACTTTTGAACTGTAGTGTATATTTAGTCGAATCCTTTTAAAATGTTGTGTCGATAGTAACTCAATAGCACTTACTAGCAATATGTACATTCCATTTACATTAATAAAATGTTTTACAAACTATCCCGAGAGTTGTCATGACTAAGTTGTCATTGCTTTTGTCATTTTAACACTAACATCAGTGAGTTTGATGATGATTAAATGGTGAGGTATGTATGGGTGTGTACACAGCGAGATTTCAAAGCTCTGGAATCTTTCAGAGTCACTAAAGATAAACAGCTTTGACATTGAAGGTCTTAATGACTGGCTTAATGAAACAGCCATTCATGTTCCTCCCTGTCATCTTCAGTCACTGAGAAACTGCAGATGCACTTTTCCACAACTTCATCTGCTGTTCGTTCCAAACTTCTCTCGGGCCTCTGTGGTTGAATGTAAACCCTACAACTGTGTAAAAAATAAGGGAGGAGCAGTCATTCATTCTGCTGTGGTTTCCACTCTGGTTCCGCACAGTTTCAATTCCCTTAAGAGCTGTAAAATAAAAGCAGTTTTAAAGATTAAACTTCTGTGATTAAAGCACTTGAAATGATGCAAAGCCAAATTACTTCAGCCTTCCTAATTCGTCCTGATGTTTGTGCCAGCAGTTATGTTATTGTGCTCCACACTGAAAATAAATAAATAATGGGTCTTTTTTCCACTCCAGTACAAATGTACACTAATCTTTAAATCAAGATGCAAAGCAAAATTAAATAAGTTTTGATTTCTTGAAATAAGTGAGATTTTCCTTAAAACATGAAAAAAAATGTGGCAGTTTATTTTTCTGACCACATTGGCAGATATTTTATTCTTGTTTTAATCATAAACTTATCAAAATACTTCATAACTTATGTCATTTTTACATCTTAAGTAAATGTATCAGCTAATGTGTTTTACTGAATAAAACATAGCCTGGAATATGGACACATCATCAGATATGTTGTACATCTGAACAACGCTATTATCTGCAACACATTTCCTGGACATTGCTGTCTGATACGCTGCAAAAAGTGTGGTTACACTTTATTTTAATGGTCCATTTTAGACATCCTACCAACTACATGTCAAATAACTCTCATTAGAGTATTAGCAGACTGTATATATGATACTGATATTAAACTGTTAAGTTAAGGTTCAGGTCAATAGAATAAGTTGACATGTTCTTGCAAAGTTCCTTATAGTCAGTAGAATGTCTCTTGGGGAGCATCACAATAAACTGTTATCAGATATTAAGCAGACAGTCTATTATACTCTAATGAGAGGTAGTTGACATGTAGTCACACAGTTTCTTAGAATGTCTAAACTGGACTAATAAAGTGTTCTTCCACCAAATGCTTGTCTTGTTTTCCAGTACACATAAACATTCTAAAAATCAAAATCTCCTCAAGATTTACTGGAGAGGCAAAATGACTTAAGATATTCCCTAGTGAAAAAAAAACCCTATACCAAAATGTATTTAAAATACATTTATTTCATATTAAGTCCATTAATAATTTATAATGTATAAGTCCATTTATATTAGTATTTCTTTATTGCATAATGCACATTTCTTAATATTAACCCTAAAATCTGTTTTAATAGCACTAATAGTAAGGATAGTATGATCAATGTATAATATCCTTCTTTAAGTGCAAGATATTTAAAGTGTATTTGCAATAGTTCCTCTTTAACACAATCAAATATACTTAAGTATATCTTTAGTTGGACCTCAGCACTACTTCTGGATACTTAAACTGCATTAAGTACAAAATTAGTTTTTCCAATATAGCAGACTTTAAGTATATTAATGTAGTATTCCAAAAGTACAATTGCACGGTATTTGTATTAAGTACATAAATATGTAAACTTATTTGTATACTTAGCATAAAATAAATGATTTTCAAATGCATTTTGGTTCATTTTTTTCACTAGGGTTAAGTCTTGTTTTCCGAAAACTGTATAAGTTAAGTTTAAGCTTAAGCTAGGGTAAGAAAAAAGAAAAAAAGAACTTAATTCAAAGGGATTTTTTTTTTTTTTTTTTTTTTTTGTAAGCTTAAACTTAATCTTGTTTTAAGAAAACAAGACTTCCATCGTGTAATTTTGTTTCTGCAAATGATTA
This sequence comes from Abramis brama, assembly GCF_963993115.1. NCBI lineage: Eukaryota > Metazoa > Chordata > Actinopteri > Cypriniformes > Leuciscidae > Abramis > Abramis brama. Next base: position 29,683,545 of record NC_139979.1, on the reverse strand, counting down.
TTTAAGAATTTAGATATTTCTACTGGAGAATAATACAAAATACTGAAAAAGAAGTTTACTTTTTGCAGTATCAGACAGAATGTGGACATGTGGTGTCTGGAGTCAGTTCTGATTATTTTAAATGACTAGGCCGTTTATGCCTGTCAAGTCACATTTATTTCTATCGGGCCTAGTGCTTTATACAATACAGATTTCAAAGCAGCTTAATAAACAGGAAAATAGCAGTAATAATGTTGCAAAATCAAACTAATTAAATGTTTAACTCTAAATCAGCTCTAAAGGACAATTGTGTCACTATTCAGCTCACGTATGTTCAATGTTTCAACTCATTTCAATGTCGATGCTGCAACGTTCATCAATTTTGAGACAAATTCAGTGTCAGGAGAAAAATGTTCTAATGTGTAACATTAGAGAAAAGCCATGACTTCAAAAGCTGGTTTCAGCCAAGTCGTGTGTTGACGTGCACTGTCTGTGAGGATCTGATGGGATCTGTGACTGTTAGCTGCTCAGGTGTGAAATGTTTCTGTGATCAATTAACGGTGTAAATGCTCCACATCACATTTTCCTCCTCCAGTTTTCTCTAAAACAGAGGCTAATTTCCTCTGAAGGGTTTTGAAGACATCAGAGATGAGGCAGTGGATTTAGCCTGCAGATGCTCCCCAGGCAATAGAATGACTAGTCAAACATGCTCACAGCAATCCTAATCTTGCTCTGGGACATCGACTTGACATGAAAGGCTATTTTTACACATTACCCTGGTTAGAGCTCTTTCTTCTTCGTAAGCCTTCTATTGGTCTTAGCAGAGCCGCTCTGACAGCAAGCATTCATATTCAAGAAGCGTTCTCCCAGGAAAGTGTTTCAGATTCACAGCATCGGTTGATTAGATCTTTCTAACCGAGTACAGGTTAAAGACACTTGCGAAATGTCTTGTAAAACTAAAGCATCAGTCAGAAGGCTTTAGCGGGGATGTATCTGAGTGTTCTTCAAGTTTTAATTGTTTTGTTTTCATTATGCATCACTTTCACGGTGAAGGTGTTCGTTTCAAACGTGCTGAGAGTGCATTCGTAGTTTTTACCAGGTCTAATACAGGGAAATTGGAGCTCAGAATAGTTTGTAAATATGGGGTATAGTTCGTATATATATCGTATAAAACTACGAAAGCTTGTTTCCATCACTGAATAAAAAATGAAAAAGTTAATTGCAACTTTTTCTTTTTTTTCACAATTGCAAGTTTACATCTCACAAGTCTGACTTTTTTTGTCAGAATTGTGTGATATAAACTCTCAACTGAGAGTTATACAGTCAGAATTATGAGATATAAACTCGCAATGGCGAATTATAAAGTCAGAATTGCAAGATATAATTCTGAATTGCGTGATATGAACATAAAAAAAAATTGCAAGTTAAGTCAGAATTACAAGATATAAACTCGCAATTGCGAGTTATAGTGAGAATTGCGAGTTATTGCGTCATAATTGCATCATATAAACTCCAATTACAATTGTGAGATATGAACTCCTAATTGTGAGTTATGAAGTCAATATATAAATTCTGAATTGTGTAATATGAACTCACAATTGCAGTTGAAGTCAGAATTACAAGATATAAGCTTGCAATTTCGAGTTATAAAGTCAAAATTGAGAGATATAAGCTTACAACTGTGAGTTAAGTCAGAATTGCATGATATAACTCCTATTACAATTGCGAGTTCATGTCTTGCAATTATGAGAAGAAAAAAAAAAGTCAGATTTGCGGGATATAATCTGCCAAAACTTGTGAGATAAAAAGTCACAAGTTATCATTTTCTTGTATTCTGTTGCGGAAACAAGCTTCCACAGAAAACAAACCCTTAACTCAGCCATATGTGTAAATATGCCATAATTGTTGTCATTCTGAAATATGATAGGCCTCAACTCTGTAACATCTATCCGCATTGTGAAATCAGTTATGCGAGGAGCTGCTGGCTCTTAGTTTTCATAAAATTCTCCTTGAGAGAAAATTTCATCAGTCTAAGTTCTCAGTTCACAGATTTCCGTTACATAAGTACTTGATAAACCCATTAGAGGTCAACCTATCCTTGTATGATTTCATCTCACTTGGGACCCTCCAGTCTGGGGTGTCATGACATAAAAATGACATGCCATCTCTCATAAATACACCTGGTTTAGACTTAACTAAGATGAATGCCATTTACGTTTGTAAGCATGCACAGCTAACAGACTTAGCTAACAAATTACACTGATTGATGATTTACAATTTAAATTTTTAATGGCAGCAGTAAGTCATCAAATAATGAAGAAGAGTATCATAACCAGGCATATTTTCAAACGTGTTGCATGTGAACCATTTTTTTGGAATTTTGAAAAGCCAAATAATATGTCTGAATTAACAAATTTGGAAATAATGCAAGTGCTAAAACAACAGAGAGAGCATGCACAAATAAACCATAATTCCTTTGCAGTGATACATTTCAGTAATAACACAGAAAAAATGCAGATGTTCAATAACCGTTAAAAGAACCAGTTCTCAACTGAAAAAAAAAATGATGTAAATACGGTTTACAGTTACAAGAGTTTGTCTTAGAGCAATTTATATGATATTATGTTCCTTTCCTAATAAACAGATTTCCTTGGGTCTGTTTCATAAATGGGAATAACTGTTTTTTTGTTTTGTTTTTCCAGCATTCACAGGAAATCACTCTAATCTGAATTTGGAAGAATTGATCCTTGAAATCTCCCAGAAAAGGGTGTGAATGCATGCAAGTATTAAAAGAGCGAGATGAAACGAAATACAATCCTCCTCGTAATTCTGAATGAAACTGCTTTTAACATCTTGTTATATGACACATGTTTCCTGTTGGTTTAAAAGTGGGTTTTGTGAGCTTCAATAGGTCACTGCGGAGGTACGATGATAAATACGTGCTGCATCTACAGTTACTGGGTGTTAACAGCGGGGTGGAAACTTTGGCTGTGTTGTGTTACATATTAACATGACTGTATCTTACACAAGATTATTGTTAGATTCCTGAGCACATAAACCACATTAGGCAAAAATCCACACACAGCCGTTTATTTCACGGGTCTAATCCATATATCATTACGTTACTGAAGCACAGCTTTGTGCAGATGTCAACAGAAGATGAATGTTAACTGCACGTTAATGTGCACAATGAAATTTTAGAGGGTCCGACAAGAAACAGTCAGCTGAATAAATAATATCTGAGCCAAAATGGACTTTATTTTGTCCACACTCATGAAGTGGACCAGACCACGGGATGCAGATCTTCGGTGTTAATTATGTGCTACTTTAAAGGTTCAGACATATTTCATAATGAAACATTACATTTAAGGTGAGGTGTCCCATGTTATAGAGTTTATGTTCTATTATTCCCCTCAGACATGCCTTGACCAAGGGATTGGTGCTTTACAGCTTCAAAAACAGAAAAGGCAGAAAGAAAAGGTGGAACGTTTCACATTAAAGTGTTAGTCCACCCAAAAATGACAATCCTGTCATCATTTACTCATCCTCATGTCATTCTAAATCTGTATCACTTTCGTAACACAAATGGAGATATTTTGAGTCATGTCCAAGCCACAATCAAAGCACACAATAGCTGTTTTTCCAATGTCGGGCCAGTGCGAGCCAGGGCTAACGACGTGCCGGGTGGGGCCAATAGCCTCGGACCTCCAGCTGCGAGGCCAAAATCAAGCTGTGTTTCCAATGTCGGCTCAGTAACCCTGCAGAGATATCCTAAAACCCTCCTTAATGCTCCTCTAAACAACATCACATGACCCCACCACTTCACTAGCATAGGCTGAAAACTAGATCACAAAATGAACATAATGTTTAGTCTTTACTTAAAGACTTAAGACTCCAGCAAAGATTTTTGACCGATGATTTACAATTAAAAAAATGACTGTAATTTATTAAACATAAGAGAACAGCAGTGCAACTGAGCCTTAGGAGGCATAACTAGTCCTCACTTTAGATGAGCTCACAAAAATAGCTAACTGACAACTACTAAATGATTTATAACTACCTGGATTAATCAATTACAGTAGGAATACGTGTTAATGAAGCATTTATTAGCACACTGTGTAACTATTATTATATGTCTAAATAACGTGTATAAATGTACATTTAAATAGTTTATTAATCATGTACTTACACTTTTTAAATGATCTCATGAACCACTAACAACTCCTAAATAACTGGTTTGCAAATAATGTAATGCATACTTTAGAAATGATAAACTGATCATTAATAAAGTATGAAAATACAATTATTAATCACATTATAGATATGCTTATGAATCAAGAATAAAGCATGTATAGCTGTATTTATAAACTACTTATTAATGTCTATTAATGCTTTATAAATAATGAATTAACTATTTACTAATGGTTATTATAAAGTGTTACCGAAACTTCAGAAATAGGAATAAGTTTACCATCTCTTTACTTCATGTGGAGGTAATTTATTATATATATATATATATATATATATATATATATATATATATATATATATATATATATATATATATATATATATATATATATATATATATATATATATAACAATAAATAAATATTGAAAAACAATAAATAAATATATATATATATATATATATATATATATATATATATATATATATATATATATATATATATATATATATATATTTATTTATTGTTTTTCAATTAAATTAATGTACTATATATTTTTTGTTTGATAATGTTTTTTTTATGGAGATTTTATGGTACTAAATTATATTTATGCAGTCATTATAATCAGTTTATTCACTTTTTGAGCACAGATCTGAAATTTAAAATAAAAAAAAGTGAACTTAAAAAAGTTATATGCCTGGTTTCACAGACAGAGCTTAGATTAAGTCAGGATTAGGCATTAGTTCAATTAGGACATTTAAGTGTCTTTTATTAAGGTGCCTTAGAAGAAGAAGAAAAAAAACATTACTGGTCATTTAAAACAGCTCAAACAAGCATTTTAATCTAGCTAGGGACTAGCTTAAACCTTTGTTTGTGAAACCGGGGGATATAAGTTTACATTTATTATTATGATGAATGTACAATTTTTTTTTCTTGCATTTTTATATGAAATATATATTCCAAAACACATCTTACTCTAAAAATAAAATCTAAAATGAATCTAAAATAAATCTAAACAAGTTGTGTTCCAAATTTGATTAGCTTTCAGTAAGATTTTGTTTGGGCACAGTACCAAAAGTTTCCACTATGAAAATAGTTTCCTATTCATTTCCAATGGTCGTTTTTGACCGCGAACAATACAAGTGTGACATTTTTTTTCCAGGACCATTTAACCTTTCCGAATCATGTCGATGATTTGTTTATTTATTTATTTATTTATTTATTTTTTCACATAGCAAGTGCCAAAACCTTTATCCAGTTTCATATCATTTCCGATGAAGTAAAAAAAAAAATATATATATTGTTAGTTATTTCTCGTCTCTGAATAGGACATACAGCACTCAGCAGTCTTCAAATGTAATTTAAAACATGATACAGGCTTCTGTAGCACATGCAGAGACAGTGAAGCATGTTTTTATACAGTGCATCAGATATAGTAATGAAAGGATAATGTTAGAAAATCAAATCAAGTCATTCAAGTCAAGTCAAGTTTATTTATATAGCGCTTTTCACAATACAGATTGTATCAAAGCAGCTTCACAGTATTAAATTAAAATAATACATCAATGCTTGTTTCTAGTGGAAAATGTCCACGTTTGGTAATGCTGATCAATAGTATTGTTGATTGATTAATTAAATTAAATATCCCAAATATCCCCAACTGAGCAAGCCAAAGGCAACAGTGGCAAGGAACCGAAAAACTCCATCAGGTGACCTAATGGAGAAAAAAAAACCTTGGGAGAACCCAGGCTCAGTCGGGGGCCAGTTCTCCTCTGGCGTTTATGAACTAGAGGTTGGATTTAACTGTAAGATTAAAAGTATTATATGAATGCCTGGCTGAAAAGATGCGTCTTTAATCTAGTTTCAAACTGGGAGAGCGAGTCTGAGCAACGAACAGTATCAGGAAGACTATTCCAGAGTTTTGGAGCTAAATGTGAAAATGCTCTCCCTCCTTTGGTGGATCTGGATATCCTAGGTATGACCAAAAGCCTCGAATTTATTGATCTTAAAGAGTGCGATGGATTATAGGGCGATAGAAGATCCGTTAAATAGACTGGAGCTAAACTGTTTAGGGCTTTATAAGTCAGTAGCAATACCTTGTAATTAATACGGAACTTTATAGGTAACCAATGTAGTGATGATAAAATTGGTGTTATATGATCATATTTTCTTGATCTAGTAAGAACTCTAGCGGCGGCATTTTGGACTAACTGTAGCTTGTTTATTGAGGATGCAGGACAACCGGCTAATAAAGCATTACAGTAATCTAGTCTCGAGGTCATGAATGCATGAACTATTTTTTCTGCATCAGAAACTGATAGCATGTTACGTAGCTTAGCAATGTTTCTAAGGTGGAAAAAGGCTGTTCTTGTAACATATGAAATATGATTTTCAAAAGACAGGTTGCAGTCTAGTATAACACCTAGGTCTTTTACTGTAGAGGATAAAGTAACAGGACTATACTATGTTAAAGTTGTAGTGTGAGAGGTTTTGTGGGCGTTTTTTTAAACCGATGATTAGTACCTCTGTCTTGTCTGGATTTAATAAAATAAAATTGTGCGTCATCCAATCTTTTATATCTTTAACACACTCTGTCAAATTGGATAATTTAGCGTTTTCATCTGGCCGTGATGAAATATAGATTTGAGTGTCATCAGCATAACAATGGAAACTAATTCCATGTTTCCTTATAATATTTCCAAGTGGCAGCATATATATTGAGAATAACAGAGGGCCTAACACAGATCCCTGCGGCACTCCATAGTTTACTGGAGTTATGATCGATTTTTCTCCATTTAAATAGACAAAATGGTAGCGGTCAGATAAGTATGATCTGAACCAACTTAATGCTTGTCCTTGAACACCAGTATAATTTTGTAGTCGATCTAAGAATATTGTGTGATCTATAGTATCGAACGCAGCACTAAGATCAAGTAAAACTAGTATTGAGAAACAGCCTTGGTCAGATGCTAAAAGTAAGTCATTTGTAATTTTAACGAGTGCAGTTTCAGTGCTATGGTGTGGTCTGAATCCAGACTGAAACTTTTCATAGATGTCATTTTCTTGCAAGAAAGAGCCCAGTTGAGTGGACACCACTTTTTCTAGTATTTTAGACATAAAAGGAAGATTTGAAATGGGTCTATAATTTGCTAGATTATGCGGGTCTAATTGTGGTTTCTTAATGAGAGGTTTTATAACTGCCAGTTTAAATGTTTTTGGAACATGACCTAAAGATAAAGATGAGTTAATAATATTGAGGAGAGGCTCTTCCACTATAGGTAACACTTCTTTCAGTAGTTTAGTTGATATAGGATCTAATAAACATGTTGTTGTTTTAGATGAAATGATAAGTTTATTTAACTCTTTTGTTCTATAGTTGTAAAGCACTGTAATTGTTCTTGCGTCGTGATAATTGAGGCTGAATTACAAGGCGCGATTGAGGATTGAACGTTTACAATTGTGGTTCTGATGTTTTCTATTTTCTCAGTGAAGAACTTCATGAAATCATTACTACTAAACTGTAACGGAATATTTTGTTCAGGTGACATCTGTTTATTTGTTAGTCTAGCCACGGTGCTAAATAAAAACCTAGGATTGTTTTGGTTGTTTTCTATTAGTTTGCGGAGGTGCTCAGCCCTGGCCGCTTTAAGGGCCTTTTTATAACGTGACATACTGTCTTTCCATGCGATTCTAAAGACCTCTAAATTAGTTTGTTTACATTTACGCTCTAAATTACGGGTTTCTCTCTTTAGAACATGCGTAGTATTGTTGTACCATGGTGCTTTACTTTTCTCTCTGACCTTTTTTAATCTAATGGGTGCAACAATATCCAATGTTCCAGAGAGAATGGTGCTCATAGTGCTAGTTAATTCATCTAGTTCATCTGTTTGTTTGGGTTCACTGAGCAGCTGAGACAGATCAGATAAGCAATTTGAAAAATTATCTAAGGTGGATGGAAGGATTGTTCTGCCTGATCGATAACGCGGCGCAGCATGATATATTACAGGAGTACGTAATATGCAAGTTACCATGTAATGGTCAGTGACATCATCACTTTGTGGAATGATATCTATATCGGTTGGATCGGTTGCATGTGATATAATTAAATCGAGTGTATGATTAAAACGATGAGTTGGTCCGGTAACGTTTTGCTTGACCCCAAAGGAGTTTAATAAATCTGTAAAGCAGCCCCTAACGCATCATTTGGATTATCTACGTGTATGTTAAAATCTCCAACAATTAATGCTTTATCGACATTGACTAATAGGTCTGAGAGAAAATCTGCAAACTCTTTTAGGAAATCAGCGTAAGGCCCAGGCGGTCTATATACAGTAGCCAAGGCTAGAGATAATAGGTAAGTTTTTCTAACATCTAAGAGCGTAACATTTAGTACAAGTACTTCAAACGAAATAAACTTATAACCCGTTTTCTGACTAACATTGAGAATATCTCTATAGATTGTTGCAACACCACCGCCACAACCAATCAGACGGGGCTCATGCTTATAGGAGTATCCTGCTGGGGTAGACTCATTTAGACCAAAATAATCATTTGGTTTAAGCCATGTTTCAGTAAGGCAAAGTACATCGAAGCTATTATCTGTGACTATTTCATTTACAATAACTGCCTTAGGTGTGAGTGATCTAATGTTTAGAAGACCTAGCTTTAGAAATTGTTTTTGTTTACTAATAGCAACATTTTCTGTTTTAATAACAATTAGATTTTTCCTAGATCCTGCAGTAAATTTATTATTTGATCTCACTAAACGAGGAATAGACACAGTTTCTATGCAATGTTCTACACTAGAATTTATATCAGTTAAATTGGTGCAGCAAAGACTATGATTTGGACTTTTGGTTACTAGTCAAAAGGTATTTAACATTTTGGAGATGTTATCCGACAGAAGATCCGCTCCGAATCTGCTTGGGTGTAAGCCATCAGCACGGAAAAGCCTAGGACGCTCCCAAAACAGATTCCAATTATTTACAAAGAGCAGTTTGTGCTCATTGCACCATGACATTAACCATTCATTTAGCGCGGATAATCTACTAAACTTTTCTTGTCCTAGTCGGTACGTGGGAAGCGGTCCTGACACAATAATCGTTGTTTCAGGCGATGTGCTGCGTACCATATCGATCAGATTCCTGAAGTCCAGAACCTCCGTCTGGCGCAGCCTGATGTCGTTCACTCCCGCGTGCAGGACCACAGTTCCGACGCGCTTGTCACCATTCAGAATCTCGGGAACGCGAGCAGCGATTTCAGAAACACGAGCAGCAGGAAAGCAGTGACTATGCACCTTACTTTTACCTAACGTAGCGTGTAAGTGCCGAATGATGGAATCGCCGATGATCACAGCATCGCGTTCAGTTTCGCGAAGAGGGGAGAAGCGGTTTTGGGTGGATATCTCGAAAACCGGGAGGGTCGGAGAGAGTCTTCTTGGTCTAGACCTGACTCGCGTCTTCCGCTGCAGAACCATCCAGGCTTCGTGGTGGCGTGTTAGAGCCGGAGTGAACGAGACCATGGCTGATCGCGACCTCGGCGCTCGGGACCGATGTTGAGAAACGCACGGAGTAGACGAGGTCGGAGTTAGTGGGTTAGTAACGTTAATCACTGATTTGTGTGCATCGGCGCGTGATGTTTCAAGAGCTAAACGCCGGTCTATCAGCTCGGCTTGTCTCACTAAAAGGTCGTGGATCTGTTTCTCAACAGCTTCCAGCTCAGACTGCAATGTGTGAAGCTCAAATGTGTCCTCACCTGCACCAAAAGGTAGACTACTTACATCCGATATATTCGCCATTTTAACAGATGGTCAGTAAGTTAGCAACGACGCTACCAGTGATGCTATCAATATTAATACTAATTTATGACTGAAGTCTTGGATATAATCCGTCTTTTTAGTGGTACGGGTGTAGAGTAGACGCACGATAGGCGGAAAAAATTTTTTTTGTAAGTGAGTGTGGAGAAGACGCGTTCAGCCGTGATCCCCAGGAGTAACCTTTAAGAGTATCCGGCGTTGGATCACTAAAAGGCTTGAGACGCGTCTGCTCAACAGTCGGCGTTGTGACTATGAGGTTTGAGCAGCAGTGCTTCTCAATGAGGAAAAGTAGAAAATGTTCGTTGTAAGTGAGTTTAAAGAGAAAAATCAAGAATTATAAATCAAATCGATGGAGCTCCAAAGACAACAACAATGCGTTCAGACGCGACGCATGCGCATTCGTCAACCGGAAATTCGGAAATTCAGTATAAATGGTTTGTGACTTCAGAATATACTTTAAGTTTTCAAGGTTTTACAAGACTTTTTAAAGGCAACAAATCTAATAAAATGAATTGAGTTAGCTCTACACTCCATATCAGTAGGTGTTGGAAATGCACAATACGTTTGCTTGTCAACCGCCACTAAATCGAAAGAAGAAGAAGAGGAAGCCCCAAGGGTGATCAAGGCTAATGATCAAGGTCCATCGAGCTCTAAATGACAGAACAAGCACCATATCAGTACTGAACAGGATTTCCATTAGTCCTCTGAAATTGTTTAATATTTGTTTGAGAAACAGATTGAAATTAATATTTTAATGACAATATTCTCCACAGTTGTAGCTGTCAAATCACACTTTCAAACTGGAAAATTGGATTTTAATTTTTAGGTGAACTGATCCTTTAAAAGAGAGACTGGTGTAAATGATTAGTTGTATCAACAACAGGGGTGTGTTTCCTTCTTCAATGACATGCAGCTTCAGGAACGCATTTGGAAAAGAATTAAAGACGCTGATCCTGTTAAAATATGCTCTTTGTTCCCAGCACAGCTCCATCCTATCTCACTACACAAACATCTCACATTCTATTGTTGTCCTCCTTCTCCCTCTGTATTCCACAACTCATTCGCTTCCCAAAATTCATGAATCACCCTTCAGTGTGTTTGGTTTTACTTCCAAGTGTAGAACATCTGTAAGAGTGTGAATCTGATTGCGCTATCTGTCGGTAAGCTAAGCACTCAAACACACAGCACACAAACACACTCCTCCTGTGGGATATGATGGCACTTCCTTTGGGCAGTTTTCTAGGGTTCCTTTCTTCTACAGGAAATGGATGCAGATGATTATTAACTAGGATTCATCTAGTGTACATAAGAAGCAGAAGAAACTTGATGAATTCAGCGTGTGTCCATGTGCGTATCAGGCCAGGACAGAGCCACATATGAAATGATTTATCAAACCCTTGCAGTTCAACATGTATGCTTTTAGCATAAATGTTTTTGTAAGTTGCTTTAATCCAAAGAGGAACAAAAGCAATTTGTCAAAAATATGGATAATATACAATGTTATATGTATTAGACAACTAAATTAGGCAACTAAATAAGAGGAGAAATGCTATGGAAGTTTGTTTCTGCCACAGAATAAAAATAAAAAAAATGCGACTTTTTATCTCACAATTCCGACTTTATAATATGCAAATGTGACTATCTGTAAGTAATCCACTGGCGACCTTGATGGAACCCAAGTGCGGTATTTATTAACTGTGAACAGATACAAAATCGACTTGACTTGACTTGACTTGACAAGAAACACCTGAACACAATGAAACAACAAACCAATAAGAATGTGACACAAGGGACTAGGGAAGCACATGATATGATCACATGATGGGAAGGGAATCACATAACAAAACCTGGAACCTAGACTGAGCCAAATTACAAAATAAAAGACATGAAATGTGAAAACAAAACCCAAAACCAAACCTGACAATATCTTGCAATTCTGACTTTCTTTTTCAGAATGGAAAAATCAGAATTGTGAGTTATAAAGTCGCAAATAGCTATTTAATTTTTTATTCAGAGGCGGAAACAAGCTTCCATAATGAGTGAAAATAGAAAAAAAACGGAAATAGAAAACAAATTACTTGTACAGAAATACATTTCATTTTCAAATATTTTCAAACAGAAAACGGTTATTTTAAATTGTAATTCCAAAAATTACTATTTTTACTGTATTTGTAAGTGACTTCTTTCAAAAACATTCAATCTTATCAACATTATCAAATTTAGAACGTTAGTGTATTTTGGGGGTTGAATTTCCAACCAAATCTACTAAATCGTGATATTTACCCATAAAGTATACCGTATAAAGCCCTGGAATTTTTGAACTATGTCCGCTATTTCTCACAGGTGTGGAGGGCAAAAACAACCGACAAAGTGCGATAAAAGCATAACACATATCGCCGAATGAGACGAGCATTCATAGACTCTCATTAGCATCTTTTTTTGGACCTTAAGCCCGGCGTGTATGATATTGTCTCAGCTGGGCCATGGGGGTTGATTGTGAGTGCAGTTAGTGCGGATGCCACTTCTGATCCCACCCACACTGGGAATCCCAGCCTTTGATGTGTTCTGGGGAATTTACACAAGAAGATGCAGGGTTGGATTAAGTCTGGCCTGCGTTGCCCATCACTCTTTTCCAACAGGCCTGCTTTCCAACTTAGCAAACTCCACTTTGTTTGCTCTGTAAATAGATGTCTCTATGAGGCAAGCTCTTCTGTCTCTTTGTTGGAGGTTCCAGCACTCTGTCACAAAGCTGATCTGGACGGTCCCCACCACGCAGAGGAGGCATTCGCCAGCTGGGTGGGTAATCGGGGACACGGGAACACCCCGGGGCATTGCACAGTTAATGCTGCTCCTTCACAAACTGTGTCTCTTCAGCAAGACAAACTCCTCTGGTCTGTCTCCATGTTCCTAAACGAGTCCGATTCAGTCACATGCAGTGCTTCACTTCAGGAGTAAATCTCATGTATGCCTCGTTCAATATGTTATGGATGGACTCCAGCATCACGCAGAGAACTATGGTATACTTTGCAAACTGTGCCTCGGGCAGACGCTTTAAGAAGCTCCACTGATAAAAGACAAAAAAATGACTGGTTTATCTAAAAAAGGTCATTGTTGCAAAATGTAACACTGAAAAATATGAAAATGTGATAATAATCAGAAATGTTTCTTGAGCAGCAAATAAGCATATTAGAATGATTTCTGAAGGATCATGTGACACTGAAGACTGGATTAATTTGGGGACTGGTGGAGTTGAATTTCCAACCAAAATTACTAAATTGATATATGTGTCCATAAATGTATGATTTTAGTTCATACAATACTATACATTTGCTCAGTCTCTGTCACATTGTTTTATGAAGCTGGTCGTTCTTGCTGATCTCTTTGACAAGATTCCCTGCGGAGTGAGAGTTTGGGAGGGTAAACAAACACATGAACTAACTAGCATAAACTCATGTGGTGGTGGGGTGGGAGACTGGGATGGATGCAAAGTAGCACCAGATCATTGGCTGCTTAAATTTAAGTCAGATCACCTACAGAGATCAGCTCATGTGATAATCACATTACAAATGTGTGTGATGTTAGAGCTCAGAGGTTGGTCTGGGGTGGAGTGGCCTAGCCTTGTGGTTTAAGATATGGGTTGGTAAGTTCGAACGGTTTCACTTTATTTTGATGGTCCCTTTAACACATTCTGTTGACTATGAGTAACGTTGCACCTACATGTCTACTAACTCTCATTAGAGTGTTAGTAGAGTATTAGTAGACTGGTGGGGTTAGAAGAATAAGTTGACATGTAGTTGCAAAGTTACTTATAGTCAGTATAGTGTCTGTTGGAGGACCATCACAATAAAGAGTTAGCAGATATTAAGCAGACAGTCTATTATACTGTAATGAGAGTTAGTTGACATGTAGTTGCAAAGTTACATAGTCCAAAGATTTCTAATATACCTGGAGAGAGCTTGTTAGCATTACCATTCATCTCAAAAGCAATATATAGCTGGATACTGGATCATTTCCCATATTGACGGGTGCTGTAAGGATTAGAAATGCATGAATACCCAATCAAAACAACAGTGGAATGGGTCAGGTCTAAGTTCAAGTAAATCATTAGGGGTCAATGTAGTCATCGCTATGTGGTCTTTCAAACACTAACCGGTCTCGTGGATCATTACCCTGCTAATTATACACCTGCCATCAAGGTCTCTTCCATCTCGCTCAATACAATCAGACGCACTGAAACATGCAGCGCTGAACAATCAATCATTTCGGAGTGTCTCCATTACGCCTGGCTGAGCGCTTTTCATGACACTAGTTTTTGTTTTATCCAGCTAATCTGAAGTTCTGTCAGGTCACAAATGCCACTCAGCAAATTAAAGCAGACAGTCGCAGGTTCTCGCACAATGCCAGCTGATGTTGGGAATTATTATAAACAGATCGTTCCTCTACATTCTGATTGGATGAGCTAATTGTAAGACACATTTTTCACATTTTCATTAGTTCAGTTAATTAGATGGTAACATTTCATTACAAGGTGCAATATGTTAGTTAACAAATTAGGGGTCATAAACTAACAATGAACAACAATTTCCCAACAAATACATATTAATATTAATTTATTAACTATTGTTCATTGCAAATTCATGTTTGTTCATATTACAACTTTTACGTTTTTTATGTAGAATGTACACAAATGTATATGTAGAAACTGACAGTAACCTAGATAATAATAATTTATGTAAAAGGATTGGACATTGTTAGTTCATGATAAATAATGTTAACAAATTTTACCTCATTATAAAGTTCCATCAATTTGTCCAACAATGAACATGCATCACAGGAGAATTATGCTATTTTTCTTTTCTTTTTTTCCCCTGAACTGTCACTTTTTAAATATCAATTCCATAACATCTCAATTATGATGTTCAATATTGTTTTACTTCATTGTCTTGCTAAAGCAATTTATTTAGAATGTACTGTATGTATCCTAAATAATGTATTTAAATTATTATTATTTATTTTTTTTACCACTTTTTGCCATGGATTTTTAATATTTTAAGATCAAAAGTCTGAATCTATAATAAAACCACTATTTATAAGATCATAACATAAGAAAATTATGTGGAAATAAGTCATTATGTATTGATCATAATGACCCCTGTGATAATAATGGCCCCTGTAATCAAAAACTATGTGCAAAGGAACAACATTTGTCTGCATTTTAGTGTTCATTTCTGCTGGAAATTGCAGTGAAATGTATGTTTAGGTTTGTTTTTGCAGTTTTGCAGAAATGTAGGCAGTCACGTATTTCCAATGAGCCTGGGTTGCAAAAATAATGATGGTGCCACTATAAAAAGTTAAGAAAAAAAATCAATGACAGGGACACACAAGTTCTGTAAGCAGGATTGGTAGTTGATGGTAGGGTTGATGCAAATTAGAATATGCTACTTATATCAATGTACTTTTTTGATACTGTCCCTACTTAACCCTCTGGTGCTCTTTGGTCATTTTTGACAGAAAATGTTTTAGTTTTTTTTTGGTAAAGGTTTTTTGGTAAACTTGGTAAAGGTTTTGGCACTTGCTATGTGAACACAAAAAAAAAATCATGGACATGATTCGAAAAGGTTAATTGGGCCTGTAAAAAAATAGTCACACTTGTGCTCCTAGCGGAACGCATTGGAAATGAATGGGAGACAGATGTACTTTTCCTAGTGGAAACTTTTGGTACTGCAGCAAAACAAAATCTTACTGAAAGCTCATTTTTTGAGATATCAGGCACAAATTTGGAACACAACTTGTTTAGATTAATGGCTTTGATTTTCTTACAGATTTAGAGTAAAACGTGATTTTGAAAATATATATTTCATAAAAAATTGAAAATAGCATTTTTCATAACAATATACGTAAAATTATTACTTTTTTAAGTTCACTTTTAAAACAAAATCTGTCATTTTTGACCGACACGTGAAGATCTCCAGATTAAATAACCCAATAATAAAATAATATACTAACTAATGAACACTGATGTATTTCACCATGCTGCTGGTGCCGCAATTGCTTATTCTACGCAATTAGGCACTTTGTGTTTCACTGAAATGAGTAAAATCACAATGCCTGTCCTTCCTCGGTGCTTTATTTTACATACAAGAACAGCTCTCAGCACTACTCTCTAGTTTCTGAGCCAGTCGTTTCTGGATGGCCAGATGACTCCTAAAGGTTATTCAGGTTAAATGGTATTTGATTAAAATCAGAAGATTTCCCACTCCTTTTTCCCAGGGTTGCTTTGGCCTGCTGGGAATAGAGAGAGAAAAATTGGCTCCATCATGTGGTGCTTCTCTTGTTGGGTGATGGAGGAGAAAAAAAGGGTCCCTGAACGTGTCTATGTGTGTGTGCGCGTATGTCTTTCCCCCGAAAAAAAAAAAAAAAAGTAAATAAAAAAGCTTGCCACTGTTTATCAAGCCACAGCAAATCCAATTAGCCCATGGCCTGCCTCCCAACCCTATTAACCTGCTCAGCTGTGAGAGCACTCAACAGCGCTGCCAATATCTCATTTCTCCTGCCGCCGATAAGATCGGCTCAAGATATTCAATGGGTTTCACTTCAGCTCAATCACACAGATGCTGAGACTTAACCGCTGTCGGCGGACCACCTCGCGCTCGTTCTTTCTTTTTGTCTTTCGGCCATCCGTTTTGCTCTTTCCTCACGTGTACGACAGCCCAAAAAAGAACGAGATCGAGAGAGAGAGAGAGAGAGAGAGAGAGAGAGAGAGAGAAAAGCAGCCCGTCAGGACAGTAAGTTGTGGGGGAACGGCTCTTTTCTTCCAGACAGAGATCAGGCAGAGGCAGCGTCTGACAGGAGGGAAACTGATTTTCCTTATCACGGCCGGCCCACAAAGGACCAGGCCAGGCCCGCGTGATTAGCATTCCTTGGTGGAGATGTGTCGGCCACGCTTCTATCACAGAGACAGATTGAGCCTTTCACTCAGGCCGGCCGCTGACTGACACATGGCCCGGCCAGGAGGACAACATTGTTATTTGAGTTCAGAAATCAATTTGTATCAAATGTACACTGTAATTTATTTGTTGGCTTTGAAGGAAACCTGGCTAAGATAAATGGGAATGGACTGTTTTCTTCTTCTCCTCTCGCCCGTAGCCGAGCTGATAAAGTTCTTGTGAAACCCATGATAGTTCCAGTCAGAGCCATGTTTAAAGTTGCGCAGTGATCTCTAAATCTCAAAAAGAACACCTTGTTGGACATGATAGAACATTTCTACCTTTTCCCTCCCCGCTGTCACAGCGCCGCTGACATGCAGCTTTAGAATTTTTTTATTTATTTTTTTCGCTGACATTTCCTTTATCAGCCTCATCTCACGGGGAGATGTTTGTAGCGTTTATATATTTTCAACTCCATCTCCAGCAAGCCTCCGAGCTCAGAGATCAAGATGTTCTTTCAGGATTAAAAAGATTCATTTCAGCCTCTCATGTATCAAGCCTCTGAAACAATATTCATGCACTGCGATATGTTTCAGAGATTCTATATGTTGAATGTTATTTCTTGTGTCGTTTCTGCAAACACTCCACATGGAATTGCTTTTTAATGTTAAACGTACAAGTGAATTAATACCACGCTTAATGCATAATTTTAATTAATTATTCAGGCATTAATGCTTTCCCCTGGTAATGTTGTGGGGTTTTTTTCTATCGAAATCAACACTGAACTGACTTCATGAACTATATTAATTAATCAAACAACAAAGGACAAAGAAATAAAATACTCACTGCTCTTGACTGCAATAAATTGGTTTCACTTTTTTTATGGTCACATTCTGTTGACTATAAGTAACGTTGCACCTACATGTCTACTAACTCTCATTAGAGTGTTAGTAGAGTATTAGTAGACTGGTAGGGTTAGACTAAGTTGACATGTAGTTGCAAAGTTACTTATAGCCAGTTGAATGTCTTTTGGGGAACCATCACAATAAACTGTTATCAGATATTAAGCAGGGAGTCTACTAATACTCTAATGAGAGTTAATGAGTTAATACTCTAATGTAGTTACAAAGTTACTTATAGTAACAGAATATTCAAAAGGGACCATCAAAATAGTGTTACTAACTTAACTTTTGCAACTTTAATAAGGATAAATTAATAAGAATGTTTAGTTTATACAGTAATGTTATTACATTTGCTTACTATATTACGTTTCTGTTCCTGAGAACTACTGTCAGACCTACCTGAAAAACCTGAAAAGCACAGTTTATTTCATTTGTTCATTTGCATGTTAATTGTATTTGTGGTTTTGCTTGTAATTTGATTATGTGTCTGCTCAAGTGCAGGAAGACGTGAAAGAGAGTTCATTTCCATCCCAGGCTCATTCGCAAAAACGAACCTGTGGCAACATTTTTGCACAACGCGAAATACGTTGCGTCGTGTACGTTTTGCGACAGTTTCAAAGTGAAATGTCCAGTGAGTGGTGCTAAAAGCGCGTTCATTTTTTTTCCAGAACAGATAAACGTGAATATGGCAGCGTTTTATTACGTTGGAGTTTGTACGTGTCACTGTTCTGAATTGAAAATGTCCGGTGAGTGGCGCTGAAAGATTAACGCTCCATCACGTTTTAAAATAACGTAGCCTACACCTACACTATACTATAAACCTACCCGATAGTGTTAACAAAAGCAAAGGCGACATAAAAATGCAACCATGGCATTTTAGCTTATTTTTGAACTTTGAGCTCACATATCGTGACTCGCCTTTCACGGGATTTGTACCCAAGACCTCAGCATCACAAGTGCAATTCTGTACCAGCTGAGCTACTGAGCAAGCTAGATATGTCAGTAAAACTGAACATATGGAGCTGGTTAGGTGATGCAAACTCCAAAATATACTCGTTTATAAATCATGGACTATGGAAAAAAGTGTTTGAGGTCATAACATAATTGTGGAAGGAGCCACATGAAACAAATCTTTATTAGGCCTAATCCATAATCTGCCCCAGTAATCATAATTGTGTGTGAAAACGATTCAAAGTGTTTGCTGTTTTACAGCTTCTAGTGTTCATTGCTTTAAGAAACTGCAGTGATATGTGTATTGGTACGTATTTTGCGTTTTGCAAAAAAGTTGCCACAGGTATGTTTTTCCAATGAGCCTGTGTTGACCGTTTCACACACGGCCAATGCCGATTTTTACTTGTATTTGGCGCTTGGCAAGTGCTCATTTTAGGCCCTGGTCGAAGCCATGAATTTCAACTTCCAGACGTTTTTTAATGAATCATTAGCTAATGATTTTGAAAGATATTGTTACAGTATGTTATGACTTTACTTGTTGAGGCACAAGACTCATTATCGTATTCTGTAAAGTGTTACCAGAACATTTTAAAATGAACCTTGGGAAACATCCAGAATCATAGTATGCTAATCCAGTTGTACATTATATACGTAAGTAAAATACATCAATCAAACTACAAAGAAAGATTATTATACAGCATTGATTTCCTGATTTGCTTTGAATGTAAACTTCCTATATATATGCAAATGTAATCCACATAAATGTACTCCATTCTCTTTCATTTGTTCTATCAAAAACATCTGCGGAGGGGACCGGCTAACCGAAGACTAGTGCGGCATAATCTAATAAACTACGGAAAAATACACAGCCATGTAAACGAGGCACGGTTGTTTTTTTAACAAAAAGATGAAAAACAAATCAGCATCTCTTCATGCAAAAATAAGAGCTATAAAGACATTCAATTCTATTAGAAGCTTCCTCTCTCTCTCTCTCTCTCTCTCTCTCTCTCCGTGGAGCTCGAAAAAAAAGACAGGTGGTTATCTAAAACACATCGAATATGTGCTGAGCCTCTGGCTTGACACTGGAAGCTTTCTTAGTTCATTTTTTCATGGGGGCCAAAAGCATGCTGTCCTGAATTGGAGTCCAAATGTAGATATGCAAATGCCCTCAAAAGGAAGGCCGATTGAAAAAGGATGTCTCTGAGGCTCAAAGCGGCATACTCTAAAGCTAAACAAGATTAGGAAAATTGAATCATTTCAAAAGCTGTGGGCAGAATGTAAACTTGTTAGCGTTCTAATCCTTAGGCCAGGTGACCAGTTTAACGTCTATCTACACGCCGAAGAGAGACGGGAACCAGAGCCAAGCGCTGTAGCTGGGTTTATTGGAATTAAATAACAGCCCAGCTCATGTTCTTCAGAGAAAACCAAGCCCCGCTTTCATTTGTAACCTTTTTGTATCAGTCGGACTCCAGCGGTCTGCCGGCCACATCCAACATGCAGTTTCCATCCTGTTCGACATAATTCACTTTCTGTGGACCAGATGTTGCACGGAGACGTATTGTTCCCCCCGCGAATGTTTTTCGGGGGAAAAAAGGCTTGAAGAAGGAACATCAAAATGATCATCAACTATTTGCCCCTTGCGTCTACATGGCCTTTGTGAACTGGAATATCCTCCATTATCTACTGCAGGACTGAGAATGGCAGTAAAGTCAAGTCCTGTTGTTTATACTCCATCATTCCAGCGCGATGAGTTTGTTTTTACAGCACGGACACTTCCCTTAAAAGAAATAAAAACTTTTTATTAATTCTGAGCTTATTATTGGCTGTTTATTTTTTCGCTTATCAAGTTACAATGCTTATAGTCTTAAAAAATCCTGATTACAACATCCTCTCTACTGGTAAACATGACCTCTCAAACTACCACGGTAACTTTTTTCTAGCCACACAGATGCATGAAAACCTCAGAGTCGCACATTCTAGGTTTATTCTGGAGGGAAACATAAGTTGGGCCGAAATCAATAAATGCAGGCATGATAAGAGTGGCTGAATTCCTCGTCCAGAGGATGGTGGCTGGTAGGCCAGTGAAGAGAGCTTTTGTGTCGGCACTAGATCGTTGGGTGAATATCCAATGCTTGTCAGGTTACGTC
>NC_139979.1:29512785-29662435 GCF_963993115.1 Abramis brama | reverse complement strand
TTCCTGACTTTAAGGTTTGTGTTTCAACAGAAACTTTCTAAAATAATTTATTATTTTGAAAATATATAGATTTTTTTATATTTTTTACATTTACCCTTACAACAAGTGATTCATCTTGAGCAGGCAATAAACACACACAAACATTTATTTATGCATTTTTAAATATTTATTTATTTATTATTTAAAAATATTTATTTATTATAAACAATCATTAATTCATTCAATCATTTAAAGACTTTAAGTTTTGTAACTCACAGAAATTTTCTAAAATGAGAAATGTTCACTGTAAAAAGTTTGCCAACTAGCCCCAGTCTTCTGTAATTATTATTATTATTTTTGTATATATATATATAGTTCTCCAAAAAGATGTCAGTATATGAAATCAGGAAAATGTCTGAACGGACAATGCTGACGAAATATTGGGTTTCTCAGCTGATATGCGGCGCAATAAGACGGTTTGCAGCAGACAGCGAGGTGAGAGACAGAGATTAGCAAAACCTTTTTAGCTTCACCTGTGTGTCCTTGATATTAGTCATAAAATAGAGTCAGATTCCCACCTCTGCCGATCGCTGTGGTTTGAATGCAGGGCTTCATCCTACATGTCCTCAGACTCAGTGGCATTTAAAGTTCTGCCGAGGGGAAAATAGATATGTGTTAATAACACATTTCTGGAGGAACACGTTCAAAAGGTCTATTCAATCAGCATGAGAGGAGGTCTCTCTCTCTCTCTCTCTCTCTCTCTCTCTCTCTCTCTCTCTCTCTCTCTCTCTCTCTCTCTCTCTCATCTCTCTCTCTCTCTCTCTCTCTCTCTCTCTCTCTCTCTCTCTCTCTCTCTCTCTCTCTCTCTCTCTCTCTCTCTCTCTCTCTCTCTCTCTCTCTCTCTCTCTCTCTCTCTCTCTCTCTCTCTCTCTCTCTCTCTCTCTCTCTCTCTCTCTCTCCCTCTCCCTCTCCCTCTCTCCATATATATACGTGGTCACCTCACCTATGTTTCTTCCTCGACAGTTTTCAGCCTCCCTCCGCAACCCCGACTCCCCGCTCTTGGCTGCTTTCTGATCCCAGCCAGGGATATGGGGAGAAGTACTCTGTGTTTGGACCAAAACACCAAGCTCGGAGCCCTCTCCTCCGACAACACGCCAAATACGCATACTCTTTACTCTACCCGACACTACACTCTGCAACAGGGGTGCCCACTCATGTTCCTGGAGATCGACCTGCAGAGTTCAGATCCAGCCCTGATCAAACACACCTGTCTGTAATTATCACCTGTCCTGAAGATCTTAATCAGCTGGTTTAGGGTTGGAGTGAGGTTTAGGGGGGTGAGTGTAATGGACATAGCCCAGCAAACATATCAGCTAGCAATTTTGTAATTTTGTGTTTAAAAGACGACTAATAGCTGTCCAAACACAGCCCAGACGTCTAAAACAAGGCAAAATTTGGGCTGTCAGTGAAAATTTAATAGACGTCTAAACCATAACCCAAGAATAGACTAGAAACGACTAGTCTATTCTTGGGTTATGGTTTAGACGCCTCTTAAATTTTCACTGACAGCCCAAGTTTTGGCTTTGGGCTGTGTTTGGACGGCTATTAGACGTCTTTCATAAACGCAAAATTGCTTGCTGGGAGGCCAGTAAGAGCTGTGTGTATAAACCTCACTCCCCTTGTCTCAAGAAGCGTGCTAACGGCTTCGGTCTTTAGCGCCCTTGTTAGTGCGCGCGCCTCCCACGCTGGAGACTCCGGTTCAAATCCCACTCAGAGCGGGTCGAGTAGAACCGGTTACACATATCTTCACAAATGCTCAACTGTAACTGGAAAAAAAGACAAATTCAGCTTTACATATGGAAGGCCAGATGCAGTGAACATCAGTCCATATTCTGTCTCTCAGGAATGCTGATGCTCCCGGTGAAGAGTTTCAAACCATGTGCGTAAACATCCCCTTCAACATGTCACTCTTATTTGTGCTTTGGTTTTCCTCGGAATGTCTCGACAAAAGCCGGTCGTGCGCATTGAAATCCTGCAGGGCCAACTGGGGTCATGTAGCCCGATACTGAATTTCCCTTGCCTTTGTGCAATCTTAATTGTCTGTCATTTCTGTCTGCAGACGCGGCTGTGGTCAGCCAGAGTAAGACCTATGGAGACATGAGGTGGAGCAGCACCCTCACTTTCATCAAGGGATCGTTTTCCAGCCCTCGCGTCGCAACCCGGGGTTTGTGTTACGTGTCTCATAAAAGTAGCTCTTGTTTCACCATCACCCCGCTTTGTCTGGGTACCTGGCTAATCTGTCAAGCTGAGCTCGCAGGCAAATTCTTCAGAAACTGTTATAAACTCTCTGGACGGGGTTTTGGGACTGCTTTGTTTTGACGTCAGATGGCCGAAATGACCTGTCGGCAATGACCATCGGGCTCTTCAAGGACTCCTTTAACCTTCAGTGTTGACCTCTGGTCATTGTCTGTCTCTCTCCTCTCGTCTTTCTTTCCGTCTCTATAACTAAATCTGCACCTTTGTAGTGCATTGTGGATCCATACCACAGAACTTGTCTTTAGTCTTTGTTTTTGCCCAATTTTTTGACAGGCTGGTGCGACCCAGTGAGAGAAAGGTCATAGAAAACTATACGCTGAGGAATCGAAGGACTTCAGATTTCATAACACGCTCTGAACGGCTACATTTTCTCTCTGAGACGACTCGAATGGAAACCTGTGTACTGTCCTTCAAACTCTAGCGGTGACAGTCTTTTGATCCTGCAGCACTTTGAACTCATTGTCAGTCGCGCCGCTTTCCCTCGCTGAGACGCTCTCTTGTACGCAAATCTACTGGCACATAAACGTAAAGTAGTTTGGGCCGTGTTGCTGTAGAGTCTGAGTGCCGTAGTTTGGATTCGTTGAAGGGTTTGACTCAGTATCACTGTGTGAGGAGAGACATTTAATGATCATCACCTGTGTATGTTTTCACAGTTACTGACAAACTACCAGCAGTAGTTTGAGAGAAAACACACAGCAGAATAGTGAGTTGTGCGATACTTTCTTATGTGCAGAACATTTAAATATAAAATACAAAAACTTGTAAAACTTGGAATGTCCAATTTGATGTGCACATTAGTTTGTGACACAAAATTTTGGGTCGGTCATATTTCTTAATGTTTTTAAAAGAGGAAATGTTGACCAATGCTGCAATTATTTGACAAAAATATTCAATTAAAAAATGTATAATGAAAAATACTATTAGTATTATTATCATTTAAAATAACTGTTTTCTATTTAAATAGAATACAATGTAATTAAATGTAAAAAAAAAAAATAATAATAATAATAAATAATAATAATTAAAATAGTAAAAATAATTAAATGTCAATAAAATGTACTGTGATGCAAAGCTGAATTTTCAGCATCATCACTCCAGTCTTCAGTCACATGATCCTTCAGAAATCATTCTAATATGATGAGTTGCTGCTCAAGAAACATCTCTGATTATTATCAATGTTAAAAACAGTTGTGCTGCTTTATATTTTTGTAAACACTGTGATACATTTTATTTGTCAAGATACTTTAATGAATTGAGAGTTAAAAAAAAAACGGCATCCTTGCTGAATCAAAGTATTAATATATTTAAAAAAGTAGTTTGAAAAGTATTTTTCTTCCAGGGAGACAGACTGAAATAAGTGAGTGAGTGAGTGAGTGAGTGAGTGAGTGAGTGAGTGAGTGAATGAATGAATGAATGAATGAATGAATGAATGAATGAATGAATGAATGAATGAATGAATGAATGAATGAAAAGTTTGCACTAGTTTGCATATCCAGATACCTGTCCAATCAAAAGCCCTCTTGCAGAATGATAATGCCCCTCCCCTCTAATACCACCTGCCTCTGAGCAACATCAAGTAGAACATCATGTTCATGGTTGTGATATAAACTAAAGGGTAACACTTTAGTTTAAGGTCCAAGTCTCACTATTATCTAGTTGGTTATTAGCATGCATATTACAGGGATATTGGCTGTTTATTAGTACTTATAAAGCACAAATGAATGCCTTATTCTGCATGACCATATTCTACATCCCTTAACCCTACCCAATGCCAAAATTGAACAACCACCTTACTAACTATTAACCCATTTAATCCCAAATTTTTCCCAGACACAAAAATATCCAAATCATGTGTCATTAGTATCCCTTTGAAACAATCAGTCATAATTTTTTGAAATTTTCATGGAAAAGTGTGTGAAAAAGTGTGTTTTATGATCGGTCACAATTGTGACCGGTGGGATACTGTGTTGTATCAACCATTGTATTGATTTAATATAGGTCTATTTGACCTATGCAGTGTGTTTGTGTGTGTTTTTGTGCGTGTGTGTGTGTGTGGGTTTTTTTGTGTGTTTTTTTGTGTCTGTGTGTGTGTGAGTGTGTGTGTGTGGGGAGATCAGACATCAGAGGAGACGTGACCATGTCTGAGTGTGTGTCTGTGTGTGTTTGTGTATGTGTGTTTGTGTGTGTGTGTGTTTCTGTGTGTTTCTCTGTGTGTGTCTGTGTGTGTGTGGAGATCAGACATCAGAGAAGACGTGACCATGTGTGTGTGTGTGTGTGTGTGTGTTTGTGTTTGTGTTTGTGTGTGTGTGTGTGGGTGGGTGTGTGTGTTTCTGTGTGTGTGTGTGTGTGTGTGTGTAGATCAGACATCAGAGGAGACGTGACCGTGTGTGTGTGTGTGTGTGTGTGTGTGTGTGTGTGTGTGTCTGTGTGTGTGTGTGTGTCTGTGTGTGTGTGTCTGTCTGTGTGTGTGTGTGTGTGTGTGTGTGTGTGGAGATCAGACGTGACCGTGTGTGTGTGTGTGTGTGTGTGTGTGTGTGTCTCTGTGTGTGTGTGTGTGTGTGTGTGTGTGTAAAATTAGGTAGAAAGTAAGGTAGAACATTTAGCCTATGTGTATTAGTATGTAGATACAATGGGTTATCCCACCGGTCACTATTGTTGCCGTTGACATGTTTGTGAGTGCTATGACCACATTAAACAAAGTTGAGTAATTGCAAATGCATATATCAATACTAGACACCTTAAACATGATATGTACCAAAAATCTATGTCCTATCTTTATGTTAACATACTTTACCACCCTTTTCTTTGGGAGCTTTCTTGCTGCCATCCTTTTCTCTTGGCGCAAACAGGAAATAAACAGCTCTGGTCATGTGACAATTTACAGTAAACATGCGACACTGCACATATTTCATTGAGACCCTTTATTATTTCAATATCTGCTGGAAATGCATTGATAGATCATTCAGTAACATTTTTATAGCCTTAGAAATGAAACAATTTTTTTACGGTCACTATTGTGACCGGTGGGATTAAATGGGTTAATAACCAGTTATTATGAGCTTATCGAGGCAATAGTTAGTTAATGAGAATTTGGCCCTAAACTAAAGTGTGACCAACTAAATATTATTAGCTACGAGCCGTTCGATTTGTCCCACCTCCAATTTAATAGGAATGTCAGCACAGGAAAGAAAATTACTTTTGTTGTTTTTGTTGTTCATCAGTCAACAAAAACTCTGAATTAATACAGACTGATTTGAAGGGCTTCAACAAATGTGGACTACACCAGTCTAATCATTTGTTTTCTCTTCCCACCCTCTCATCCGTCCTACTAAACCAGCCAATGGTGATCACTAATTACAATGCTTTCATGGGATGCTTTCAATTATCTAGGAGGAGTGGTGACAAATCATGGACTCCATGTCGTCTTCCTGTTACACGCTTAGTCTGAAATTGCATGTTGAGGACCTTCTAAAAAATAGAGGATAGAGAGTGTAAAATGACACATAGCAGTCTGTCATGAACACATTATTGTCATTCTCTCTCTTTTTTTCTTTCTTTCTCGTTTTCTCTTTCAAAACCCTCCAGCCATGACTAAACCTGAACCTTTGGACTAAATGTAATAATTTAAGAATCTTTATTTCTTAGAATCTTAGACAAAGCTTTATTTTTCAGATTTTTATTTTATTTTAATTGTTTAAATAAAAAATAAAAAATATTCAAATAGATGTCATCAATAATCAAATGAAAGTGAAATCACATATTTATCACAAAACAATATCATTTTTACCTCCAACTTAATATTTCCCAATTCAGAGGCTGCATCTTTCGGAGGATGCAGACTTCAAAGGCCAAGTCTTCAAACCCTAGTCCTTTGAATGATGCAGTCTCTGAATTGGGACACAGCTTATGTATACCAGTACGGTATATCAATACGGTCTGTCCTAAACTGGAATAATTTTTTGACTTCAGCAAGAGTCACTATAATGAAGGTAACTCGCTGTTTCACGAATGGACGAAGTTGGTCTCTACATTCTGAGACCATAACACCAATTCACACATTATTAATAAACATTCATAAGAACGCTGGAGCATGAAGCTCAATTCACTCCATGTGAACCATCATAGTATGTTTGTTAGTCAACTGGAATAGAGAGGGAATTATCAATTCAAACTGGGTCAGGTCTCTTGCTGCCTGCAAATAAAAAAAAAAAAGACAAAAAAGGAAAGAAAAAAAGGCAGAAACCTCCCAGGGGGACGGAGAGATTACCCCAAACGATTGAATTAGCTTGGCAGCTAGGGGGGTGGTGGGAGGGCGGGAATGGTAGAAACTAATGGTAAATAACAAGCTTTTGACAATTCTTCTCCTCTCGTCTCAGAGGGGAGGGCAGCAGTGGAATGCCAGAGACGGGACCTTTCCCCTCCACTGTGTTCTTCCAACAAACAGTGTCAATGAGATGGCATCCTACCTCACAGAAATTTGCATGGTTGTCACTGGACTGAAAGCAAGTTTAAAGGTACATCCTTTATGTGCCAGAAAAAGGATTAAATGCATCCCCACAAAGAGGCTTTGATTTCTCGCAAAAACATAAGAAGACTGGCCAGGACTTGAAGTTAAATCTACACCTCGCACTTCTTTAAATGTTCTCTTTCTTTCAGTTTTCTTTTTTTTTTTTTTTGTCCGTTCTGTCTCTAAAGAGTCTATTGCAAAGAAAAGTTTTCTGTTTTCTCTCTAAAAAGTTGTCTTTTAAGCATGCGAGAACCGTCGAAATTGTGAAAGAAAAATTATGATAAAGTATGGCGTGTGTGGGGGGAGGTTACTTTTTATAATAAGAATAATCTAAGTTTACCAGATATAATTTTCGATGGATGGATGGATGGATGGATGGATGATGGATAGATGATAGATAGATAGATAGATAGATAGATAGATAGATAGATAGATAGATAGATAGATAGATAGATAGATAGATAGATAGATAGATAGATAGATAGATAGATAGATAGATAGATAAACCCAAACTCACAGCAATTCGTACGTATTTTACGAGGTGGCCAATTCGTACAAATTCATACGACCTCACTCGTACGAATTCGGACAATTTTTGCTAACGTACATATTTTACGAGTTGCCCAATTCTTATGAAATCGTACGAATGACCTACCCCTGATCCGTCCCTAAACCTACCCATCACTGGGATTTAGACAAATCGTACGAATTCGTTAGAGTGAGGTCATACGCATGTGTATGAATTAGCCACCCTCACTCACACACCCTCACTCACACATACGAATAGCGTTGGATAGAGTTATTATTATAATAAGATGAATATTATATTTGTTAATAATTATATTAATAATTGAATATTATGAATTATAATAAGAATAATCTAAGTTTACCAGATATAATTTTCGATGGATGGATGGATGGATGGATGACAGATAGATAGATAGATAGATAGATAGATAGATAGATAGATAGATAGATAGATAGATAGATAGATAGATAGATAGATAGATAGATAGATAGATAGATAGATAGATAGATAGATAGATAAATAGATAGTGAAAATGGCTTACTTGTAGATGTCTTTGCACATTGAAAATAATTCTATACATCATATGTTCAAATTCAAAGAAACTATTTTTGAATCAGAGTGTAGTTTGCCCTTTCAGGATGTTTTTCATAAAAAAGTTATGTGCTACATATGGGTCTGAAAAAAAAAAAAACTTCAGGAAGAAATATTTCAGGAAGCACTGTCTAAACCAACATCCTGATCAGGACTCTTCTTCATAGAATCTGTGAATCCTGGTGTATGTGGGCGTGAGGTGGACACCAGATGTCATGCGGTACTGAACCATGAGGGTGGCAGATCTCAGTGGCATGTGCAGAAAAGACCCGTGTATGACCTCTCCAAAAACTCCTTCAACACATCTGGGCCATAGATCACACTCTCGTGTCCCCTGATCTCCCACTCGAGTTCATTCCAGCGCACGGAGGCCGGTTTGTTTTTAATCATTCAGCCCATTAGCAACTGCAAAGAGAGAAACTGCTGCTTTGTTTTGGCGATATAAAGACAGGAGATGAATGTTCAGGAAGAAGAAACAGAAGGGAGAGAAGCCTGAAAGAATGAGTCAGATTCTTCTGTGAGTTTATATTCACAGCATTACTAATGTGGCGGCATTATTAATGTACCTTATGCTCAACGTGAAGTCTATGTCTCCATCTGCAATTTACTTCAATTATGCTATTGAAAAAATAAGCTTAGAAATAATAATAAATGTACAACATACAACATTTTTACAACATACACCATTTTATTTTATTTACTTTTAGATTAAGACATTATACCTCACAACCCCTAAAACCACATGTCCTCAAAGCAATCCTTTATATGGATTTAAATATATATTAAACTTAAAGGACCACTGAAGTGCCTTGGAACGTGCAGCTTTGTTTGATAAGATGACATATAGAATGGCTCCTCCCTCTTTTCAAATAGCCAATAGCGGTTAGTTTACCTCACAGACTGCAAGTCGTACTTGACAGCACCATGGAAGCGAATCCGAGCGCTTATGATACGTTAGATTCAATAGTAGAGGTGTGAATAAATTCTAGCCATTTCATTCTTAACCAATGTACAGTGGGAAAACGGAATAAAACTTGAGCGTTTGGGCAACCGAACACACATCTCCAACCCATACTGCTCTGTGACGTGTCAACGGTCGATTTGGCCAGGTGGTATTTACAGCATAGGGGGCGTGGCTTTAGATTCTAGAGAGCATTATTTGATTGGACAGAAAATGAAGCCTGTGGTGATGTCATAAAAATCTGTGATCCATTTTAGTTGAAGTGAGAGACTGTAAGTTTTGAAAGCTTATATCTCCTAAATGCGAATTTTGTCATTGGTTTGGAACACACCAGCTTATTCATAACATTAAGTCTAACATATTCATACTAAAAGCTAAAAGCTAAAACACAATATATATTAGTTTTCCCTCAATTTAAGTAGGTCCTGTTGGTTACTAGCTAACCAAATAAAATAAAATGACTTCTTCATTAAAAGCATTACAGAACTTTGGCCTCTCTATCGCCTCATGTGGTTGAAACATATACTTTGTCAGTTGTGCAGTTTGTAGGCTTACCATAGTGAAGTTAGTGACATTTTGAACACTGATTTGTTTATATTGTACTTTCTCCACAGATTGTATGATATCTAAACGTGTTAAACTGATTAATACTAAATTTGTCAATATACATTAACTTCGGTGGCCTGTTTTGTCCTAGTACTCAAGAACCAGTATGTTTCAGAGATCAGTAGATCATGTACATAAAACATCAAAAGTCAATGTAAAACATCTGAAATAAAGTGAATGTTGTTACAATGTGCATGCAACATACAGATAATCTGTAAAGCATTATATAACGTATTAAGGTTTGTTAATTTTATTAATAAACGTTACGATATAGTGTCTGTTGAGCAAAAGTTAATTGAGCACAACAAAGCTTGGTGGATATGCTGTTGTGGAGTCACTGTGACATGTGACCTCCACCTCCAGCAGGGATTGGTTGCTCCAGAATGAATCAGGGTTCAGGCATAGAATGGCACTAATGTGAGCCAGGACCATGCGGTCAGGATGCAGCTATTGGGGCCGCTCTTTTACTTACACAAAGACTCGGTCTACAGGGACACCATGGGAAGCGACATCCCTCCCTCCTTCTCTCCCTCCCTCTCCTTCTTTCTTGAATCAGCCCGGTTGAGGGCTATACGGCACAGCCTTATAACTGAGACATGTTGTTGACAATGTGTGGTTGTTTGTGTCTGGCTAACGAAAATAGATTCACTCTAATAATGCCCTATTCTCAATTTATATGAACAAAGATTGAGAGGGCCCCTCGAGAGGGAATCGCTGTCCCATGCGTCTTCATGTTGTCGGAGGGGCCGTCGTATTTCCTGAATGGAATCATCATACTGTGTGGTGCACTGACATCATTATTTCATGGAAACTTATGATGTGATTATTTGTTCGCAGAATGTACTGTGAACGTTACAATACCAGAGCAGAAATAGCAGTGTTTTGGTTATTTTGACAGTGTTCGAGTCGAGGCTGACTGAGCTGTAATTGTTGACTCTACTCAAATACATGCGAAATTAATTCGCCCTCCAGCAGTGACTTAACAGGATCCAATAATATGTGCCCATAGTTTTTGTAAATATCCATGACAAATTCCATCATTAAACAAGATATGTTTTTTATATACACACCAGCAAACATAATAAACCGCTGGTCTGAGTTTTAAGTCGACACGAGTAGGAATGAGTTGATGTGCTGTATTAGGGTGTTTCGAGTGTTTTCCCAGCCAAGCTTGAATTAGGCTTGAGACTTATTAATTCTCGTGTGAAAAAAAACAAGTGTGCTTAATCGTATTGAATGTGCACTTTTAGTGTACTGCAAATCTTAAAAGATTATTTAAAAATAATAATAATAATAATAATAATTAATAAAATAAAAAGCCAAGTAAGTGCACTTGAAGATAGTACACTTTCATGACTATTTTTACTAAGTGCACTTTTGTAATAATGTAAAATTAAACGTTTTACTTTAATTGTAAATGTAAAGTATGAATATAATTTTAATATTATATTTAAAGTTAATATAATTTTACGGTGCTAAATTGCAAACTCCAATAGAAATTGCATTATTTTATTTAAGTTAAATAAATGTTTGTCAGCAGTACACTTTAACCATATTTAAAAAACAATAGTCATTATGTAATTATGAAAAATTATGAAAATTATTAAATGACATAAATAAGTACTTAAATACTATTTAAGTGGGTCTAAACACTTTAAAGGTCAGTTCATTGCATTTAATATAAAAAGAAAATCTAATAGGTTTTATTTAATTCCAAATAACATGCAATTAAGTGAAATACAGAATAATATATATATATATATATATATATATATATATATATATATAATATTAATGTTTAAGTATATGTTAGTTCTGTAATTAAAACTCTTACTAAATATGTATTTCTTTCACAAGGTATTTTTGTTGAAAAAAATGTATGTATGTATGTATTCAATGTATTCAATGTATATGTATTTTTTTCACTTACTAAATGTGTATTTCTTTCACAATGATTGATTACTAGATTGCATCTAATCTGCATCTGCTAATAATTAACTCCTAAAAGTCCAAACTGTAATTACAACAATGAAAATGCTTTTGATTCTCTCTATAGTGGGAAAACTATCCAAAAATATTAATGATCAAGAGATTTTACAGGTGCAACCCACATACTGTACGTGGATTGTTCTGGCAAAATGTAATTCCTGTTGATGATTATTTTAAATCTTCATTTTGCTCTCTAGAGTGACAACGCATTTCCCTCCTAATACCACCTGCTTCCGGCTATAGCAATAGCAAGTACCAAATCATGGTTCACAGCTTTTTTTTTTATACCAAACTATGTCCCATCCCAACTTCCTGTTTCACCAGGAAATACATCATCACACGAAAGAAAACTGAGCGTATTGATTTATGGTGAGTATGGTGAACAATCATAAATCACCCATACAAAAGAAATCCTGCGTTTTTAATATTAAATAGATTAGATGGATAAAAGCAAATAAAGAAACAAGTGAATGAATCTACCAGTAGTTTAAATAAGCACATTTTGGGAAGTGTAAAACAAGTACTCTGTGTTTGGAGTGGTGGTTTACCTAAGTGAGTTAATGTGTGACACATTAGAGACCGCAGTAAGATGACACGCTGCACAGTTAACGAGTCGAACATATGTTCTGAATCTGTGTGACTGCTGGCAGACTTCACAGGCTAGTTGAGCAGTAAAAAGGATTACCTAACCCGTTGGAGTGATTCTCCAATTTATAACAGAAGGAATGGAGAAAGGCTACAAACCACAAGGGGGCCGAAAGAAAAATAAATCTAGGGTTTCCCATTTCTGACACATGTAGAGGTAGTGTGTGAGCGTTTAAATCACACGCCTTGTTGAAAAGACTTGTGTATTTACCCAGAGTTTGCCGTGTCTCTCCCCAGAGGTCTGCTGTTGGGTCATTACGTAGAGGCATGGCTTCTCTCAACTGATGTTGGCCAGCATGTGCGCATGAAACCAAGCCTGTCCAGCCTTGTTTGGGAGAAAGAGCTAATCAATTGTGGAACTGATATGCGGCTAAAACAAATTAGACTTCAAACTAATTCAAATATTCTTTGAGAGATGGATGCGGGACGTTGTTGCGGCGACATATGCTGCGTTTTGCAGAGCACGCTTTAAAAGCGAGGCCTGCAGAATGTAAACTTTATGGCAGTGTTCGAATTATGCCAATATTTGGAAGAAAGGTCTTAGAAAGCTTTTTCCAGTAAAAAAAAAGAAGTTTATTTACAGTAAAATCTGTTTTTCTGCTGTCACAATCACAGTTCTCCTCATGTGCCCCTAGAAATTAATACAGTATGTGTTGCATTTCACTTATTTTAATTAGTGTTTCCATTTGTGTTTTTAAAGTTCCCAAATAATGCTATTTTAAAGGCTCCTTATTTTGTTTTAGAGTCTCCTAAAATAGGTTTGCATGCATCTAAGGTCAAAACACACTTACATTTTCTCACAATATACACTGCACATCAGTCTGAAAACTGTTTGTTTGAAGATTCAGTCTCTCAAAACCGAACTCTTCCAGGCCTCAGCTGCAACTACAGTGTTTTAGGGCGGGGCAAAGTAGGCGTCGTTCACGGGCAGCCAAAGAAGACCATAGGCTGGCTTTATGCAAATTTGTTACATTGTTAGGTATTAATTATATAACAGGAAGTGAGACAGGAATTGCTGACAACTGGTTTCAGTTGTTCAGTAATCGATTAAAGCAACACTAAGGATCATTTTTTACCTTAAAATAATGTTTCCAAAATCGTATCAGTGGTTCATCAAGTCGTAACAGGGTGAAAGGCACTTCTGGATTCGCTTTGCGGCCCTGTATCTGCTATAACCACACTATGCAAGTTCGCCAAACCGGGTCGCGTTTCTGTAGTTCGAATGAGACATAAGAAAACTACAAATTTGACTTGCTTTACGTCAAGCGTTACAATTAGTCAACAATTATTTAGTTTTTCTTCATTTCTGATGTCGCAATACATCATACTTTCATGAAATCATGCAACATACTCTACCTTGTCTGTGGACATCGTTCATTCAAAGCCGGTGCTGGATAAACAGGGAGCGTGCGTGCGAAGTAGTGTAGGGCGTGTAGGGCGACCGAAGAGGAAAAGTTCCTTAGTGTTGCTTTAGGTTCAAAGTAGTTACTGATTAGCTAATAGTGAACTACCACATTCAGCTAAGCGCTATTACTTACTAATTCGTTAATCAGAGTTTCTTGTTAGTTAATAGTAGTTACTAGAATGTTAATAGTGTGTTACACATTTGTTCCTGTTTAATTTTTAATTTATGAAGGAACAGTATTCTAAAGTGTTACCTTTATTTCTTTTAGGAGACAATACTTTTATTTTCTGTGCACTTTGATCTTTAAAACATTGCAGACATTTTACATTCATAAACAGCTCTATTACACACTGCATGAAAGATAATATTTGAAAAAGCATAATAGAGGCACTTTAATTGTGCGTCTGCTGTAATGAGGGATGGTTTAGTAGCCCATGATTTTAAAGATAACTAGAATAACTGGATTTCAGTCCTCTATAGCCCAACATAATTAAAAGCATCTTATATGCGTGTATCAGATTTAGTGAATTAACATAAAGAACAAAGCAATGCGTTTGTTTTTTGCAATTATATATCTCCAGCATGCTTGTATTTTAATGCATTGACTTTTGATATTTAAAAAAAAAAGATATTTTCAGACCACGTCAGTTTTAAATTATGCTATTATTTATTATTATTATTATTATTATAATAATCATCATTTAATTAATGCTTCATATCCAGCTGAACTTCTTTATGAGCTTGTCTTTACTCTTAATTACATGGCAGAGCCACTTTTGTCATTTACATACATATAATACAGCATACTCTCCATGAAGATTTGCTATATTTTCAGAATTCTTAAAGCAACTGAATGAGTCGAAGTATGAGTTTCTGTATGTGGCCGTTTGCAGCAGACGGTTAGCTAAACCTCTGAATGAAACAAGGCCGTTCATTACCGAACTCCTGTTCGAACTTTTGATGAGATTACAGTTGAGAAGCGTTGCTCCAAAAAATCCTCCTACAAACCAAACAGTGTGCTCTGATAATAGCCCGTGCAACGCCTTTGGTAGCGCCGTAATCGTTACAGGCTGCTGAGGGTTTTTCAGAACTAATGTTTACAGTTGTTTTGGAGTGGACAAAGAAGGCACCCAGAGGACAGCAGGGTGTGTGTCTCTTCTCTGCAGATTGTGGTTAACCAGGTCTCATCTGGAGACCTTATGCTTGGCTCATCCCACTCCAGTCCCCTTGTCTTTCCCCCTCCTGATATTGTCTACATTCCACATCAGCTATCTCTGGCTGAACATGTCATCCGCTGGTATGTGCTGATGGTTTGCTTTTATGGGGCTTTCATGTGTGCAGTGTGTGCAGTAATTGCTGGATGGGATGTACTCATAATAAATCAATTTGTCATAGAAGGAGAATTTGCTGAGTGGAAGGGTTCACGGACAGGTTTGTGGCCTGTCGCGCTGCCTGATTCCCTGACTGTCGTGTCCCACCCTGTGCGACTGGGTCCACTCCATCGATTGTACTACTGTGTGGTGTACAGCTCTGCATTTGTACAGCAATCGCTTCGTGTTTTTGTGGCGCTTCTGCAGTTTAACAGATTTTGTGCTGAACTAAAGCTTTGTTTGTCAGCATTTAAACAATTATGCCAAGGAGTTATTTTTTTATGCATGTGCTGCAATACTTTGTTCCACCACTAGGTTTGTCAAGGTTTGAAAAAAAGGTTCAAATCAAGGTTTGTGCTATAAAGTTTGGTTAACGCTTTCTCGCCATTGACAAGTTTTTCCAGCAATCCATGTTTTCACTGTTATGCAGTAGGGGGCGCTATTATGCATCTTGTGAAATAGGACAGAAACTACACATCTAAAAACAGGTAAAGAAGAAGAAGCAGAAACAATCGATAAAAGATTGCCTACACACATAAGCTAACGCAATCAACAAAAATTAAACACCATACTGTATAAATCAAAACTGCGTTACAGAATGAAATTTTGAACCCATGAAGAGGCAACGCCTGTGCAAGTTTTGAGGGTGCTTTTTGCTTTTTGTTCAATTTTTTTTTAGTTGTTGCTTAAAAGCAGATGCTCTGTTCTTTGTTTTGATATATTGTGTCTTCAGATGTAATCATACAACAAACTATTCTGGGGGCCATGAAAGTTTT
The DNA here is from genome assembly GCF_963993115.1 of Abramis brama. Taxonomy (NCBI): domain Eukaryota; kingdom Metazoa; phylum Chordata; class Actinopteri; order Cypriniformes; family Leuciscidae; genus Abramis; species Abramis brama. The sequence goes on along the minus strand of NC_139979.1, from coordinate 29,646,761 downwards.
GCGAAAATGATTAAAAACTTTGGCCGGGAATAAATTAACATTACCATTTGTACCCTGATGCATTACATGGCCTCAAATATATTGTTGCAACTGCAATCCAGAGCTGCCAATTATTGCCATGCACCTGCTTTAATGTTATGATATTATTTTAATTTTCAAATAGCAAAATAGTTCAGTGTTTCGCCATAAGCTGGTCCTGTAGTGTGTCATTTCCTTTGAAACCCTCAACCTCCCCAGCTCCACCTGTCTCAATCTGGATTACACTCATTTTGCAACTTAAAGGTTAAATTTGTAACGTACAATAGTGGCCAACAGTGATGTGTTGGGGGGATATTTGCTTTTAATGAGTCTACAATTTCCATTAAACCATCAAAAAAAGAGAAAAATAAGTTTAATAAGAGGAAAGAACTAAACACTTAGTTAAGGTATTTATCTGACAAAATTATTTGGCAATAAAAAGGCAAACTACAGCTGCAGGTTTTATTTTACTATGCAAGAATTAAAATGCATAGAACAACAAAAATCTCACCAGAAAATGCATACACTGACTAAAACAATATTTTATTGCACGTATTCATAATTTCACCTTGGTCAAAAATTATGTCTGCACAATCAGGCATGTTTCATTTCATTATCACAAATAAAACAATTGACTCCAAGCACAACTATGCAATATGCTTACAAAATCTTTAACACACTTTTTTTTCAGATATTTGAATAAACAATAATTATGCAGAATCAGTATTAATTGAATGTCATATAAATGTGGGTCTTTTGTGCATTGAAGCTTTAATTCTTTTCCTAATTTTTTCATTTCAACTATTAGATTGCAATCCAAAAATTAGTTTATTTTCTGATAGAGTTGCAGACATGAGGAAGAAAAAAAAAGCTAAATGCAAATAATAAACTGCAACTAACCACATATATGTGCACAGTAGCAATAGGCTGATCCGCTTTTCCTATATATTGTATTGTCAATCTAATTGTTAAGTCAAAGGCCATTTGTGCCATTTGTCCTATTAAAGTGCACATTATTTTGGCATACATCAGGCAGATGTCAATATGGACAGGTTCTGTGTCATGTCCTCATTTTCACACACCATGAACAAATTTGACCAAAATTCTCCACCGATTTTGAGCAACTCTCTGTGACCCAGTACAGTGTTTAATTACTCAGAGGGACTGGTAAACACTGACAGCTTTACCCACAATCCACCTTGATGCTAAGTCAAAACAGAGCTCAGAGGAAATCACATCCTCCCGTACTCTGTCACACTAAGGCAGAAACTACATTAGCAGAGGAGAAAGAGAGGAGGAGGAGGACGGGGGTGAAGGGATTGGGGGGTTGGGTGCTTTTATTCTGTAACACAACAGAAGACTCTGGCTGATACTCAATCGGAACAGGCCTGTATTTTCTTCACAAGGTCAGAGAGGGCAGCAGTCGGAGTGAATTGCAGAAACGGGGAGGGTGCTGGATAAACGTTTGCTTTCCCCAGCCGTGCTGGGATTAGGCGAGGGCAGGTATAGCGCACTTCAGAGCCAGCCAATTAACACCGTCAGCACCAGCCGGAAAAAAAAGGCTCCCGCTACGGAGTGAGCCACACACTTTCACTTGCCTTTTTTCATTGCGGGCCGATCCACACACAGCTGTTAAACTGGCAGGTTTTTAAGCATTGCTGATGGGTGAAGGAGCTCCTAAAGATTTCTCAGCAGTGCTTCCTGAGGAGAGATGGAGGGTAAGCAATCAATGTGCCAGACCTTACAATGCGGAAAAGGATGGAAGATAGTGGCTCCGGACCCCCCATCCCCAACCCTGCTTTTTCTTTTTTTTTTGTTGAGTGAGAAGTGGCTGATATTGATGTCGGGCCTGAACACAACAGGCTGGAATGGCCTGCTGGGAAGACTTGGAAGTTGGGTTGACTTCTTCATCCAATCCTTCGCTCCCCTGCCTGCCACACACCAACTGCTGGCATTTCAACAGCTTTGATACATATTTTAAAGGCTTCGCTGCATCAGAACTGTACTAATCTTAGTTAAAAGGAGCAGCGCTCTACACAGATTTCAGTGTGGCGGCCCACTGACTCTTGATGGAGATCTCTGAGAAGGAGAGTCTCGTGATCTGGGCGTGGACGGACAACCTTTCTTTTTCATTTTTTTCAGTTTAAAACACGGTCAAACGTACACCGGTGATGGACAAAAGGGGGGAACATGACCTTTCTGACTTTCAAAAAAAAGGGCCTTTCATATGTCATTTGCTTTACACTGACAATTTGTTAATTTATCCAGTGTCTCATATCTTTCAAAACTCAAATTGATATATAAAGAAATTTGAACATGATATGATCCCTTGCATTTGCATACTATTGGACTAAAATATCTACAAGACTGCTAGGTTCCCCTCACAATCAATCACTCAATCAAACAATTGGTAACACTTTATTTCAATAGTCCACTTTAGACATTCTACTAACTATAAGTAACTTTGCAACTACATATCAACAAACTCTCATTAGAGTATTAGTAGATTGTATGCTTAATATCTGCTAACTGCTAACAAATTTTGATGCTCCCCAACAGACTATAAGAAACTTGGCAACTGTAAGTCAACTTATTCTACTAACCCAAACCCTAACACCTAACCATAACCTAACAGTCTACTAATACTCTAATGAGAATCAGTTGACATGTAGTTGCAAAGTTACTTGTAGTTAGTAGAATGTCTAAAGTGGACTACTGAAATAAAGTGGAATCAATCAATCAGTCAATCAATCAATCAATCAATCAATCAATCAATCAATCAATCAATCAATCAATCAATCAATCAATCAATCAATCAATCAATCAATCAGTCAAGGTCTATGATGCTACTAGTTGTGGATGTATGAATAGATTACACAGCATCCAGAAACAAAAATGACTCAAAATATATCCTGACAATGAAAAAAGAAACTCAAATTAATCTATATTATGCCCACTTACGGGTTGAGAAAGAAAATATGGATAGACACATTCTCGCTTGATAAGAGTGATGAATGCAGATCCGTGAAAATCCATCTCAGCGTTTTACAGTCGTGATGATGCATGGTTTGTTTTTCACATAATAGTGTTATTGGAGGTGATCGGTGTCAAGATGTTCTTTTATAATTCCCTCAGCTCAACACTGTCCCGGCAGCTGCTTTACACGGAATGTAAAAAGAAGTAACAATAGGTTGACTTATTGTGTCGTGTCCTTTATCTTCTGCAGGCTGTTTTAGAATCATACCCCTGCTTGCCGTTCAAAGTAATGTCTTACTGTTTATTAAACCATCACCCCCACCCATCCATCGCTTTCTTTCCCAAACCTCACAGTTTATTGTTGCCAGGGTACTGAGATATACATCTGATCATTTCCTCATTCTCAGCAAATCTCTGACATTAGTGGCATTCGTGTCAGTGTACGCGTAAATCTTCTTCTATCTGCCGCACAATATGACTCACACTAAGTGACTTCTCAGCTATTATTGGTGCAGAAGAGATAGTAAGACGAAAAAGAGACGGATAAAGAAAGGCAAGGAGAGTTGATCACATGCTGGACAATATTGGTGGCAGATGTGGCCACCAGATCCCAGTGAAACCAGGATGGCATTTCCTCAGGATAAGACTATATATTTTTGAAACTTTGATGTGAGTGCTCTCCAGAAATATGTAGGACGTTGCGTGCATCTGATCTGGCGATGTCAATCGTGGGGATGAACTATAAAGTCAATCTTGCGTTTTGACTTTGAGGGTTGCAACGGTGATTAGCATTATTCATCTGGGATCTATTTCAGTTGCATTTTTGCTGTCAGCGGTGAAATATTTCAACCAGTGGTGCTTGCCATAGCAAACAAACTCGGTGTTATGATGTTAGCGTGTTAAAGTGCAGTGCCAAGGTAATGCAATGTGGTTGCAAAGGTGTTCTAAGTCGTTTTTAGCTTCTTGCTATGCAATAGGGTCTGTAGAAATGGCTTGGGTCCTTCAATGTGCGTCTTTGGGATTTTTTCACCTGCCTTATGATCCAGCAGGTAAAAACGGTGTGTCTGATCACTTAGTAAAGTAACACCTGTCCTCAACAACACACATGATTTGAGGAGTCATTCATGTCTAGAGTGAAAACGTCCAAGTTTAACACTTACAGGTTAAGAATTTAGAAAGAAATGTTCAATAGTTGTTGTAATGCTTGACTTGATTCATTTCTGAAATCAAGAGGTGAAGAAAAGCAAATAAAGTGCAACGGCCCACTTTTTCAGCAGTCTTGGCTGGTTTAAAAAAGTCTTCAGTGGTTTAAGCTGTGAACCAAACCAACCAGCTACAAGGAGAACCACGACATTACAAATGTTGATTATGAAGCAAAAAAGCATTTGAAAATCAGTCAAAAAAACTGAACTGAACTGATTTATTTAAGGCAAGAACTACAATCCCATGCAGCATTGCAAATTAAAAACTTATACAATATTTAAACAGTTTGAGAGCCTAGGGAAACTGACTCTACTTCATTCAACGTGCTTCATGGGAGTAAAGAGTTCTTAAATGCAGTTTGCTTGTCACGACTGGTGGATATTTTGGCGACATTATGGGTAATATAGTTTTTCCACCAGGAACTGTGTTGTTAAGTAACACTTTATTTCGATGGTCCACTTTAAACATTCTACTAACTATAAGTAACTTTGCAACTTCATATCAACTTATTCTACTAAGCCGAACCCCTAATACCTAACCCTAACCTAATACTCTAATGAGAAAGTTCCTTATAGTTAAATAAAGTGAATTTCGAAATAAAGTGAAGCCATGATGGCTAAAAAAAACTGATGCGCTACCTCATAGCTCACAGTAGGTCTGTCTTTCGTAAATTATTATTAAAAATCTGTTCCCCTGTGGAGTAAATGAATGGGATTTTAACACCCGGCTCTGAAGGCAACGTGATTGTTTAGCAACATGCTGACATTAGTTTAGGTTGGGCTCTTGATGAGCGAGTGTTGAGTGAGAATGCTATGAATTAGCACCTTAGCCTCATTAGAATTGTCTCTGGATCTAAAGAAGTTTGCTTTGGTGGTGTGATGTTTCCGAGGATGAGCCGTACTGTACGATCACACCCTGAATGCTAACGACTCTTTTGCCAGGTGTCAGGGTTTGGCAACATCAAACACCTCCAGGTCACGGAGCCAAACTGAAATAAGGAACTGGTTCGACACAACTGTGTCCACATTCTGTAATGTATACTCAACCATATCAGTGTTTGATCTGCTACATCAAACTAATTCATCATCTATGGCTGCTCACGCGGCTTCAAACCCCCGCCAGTCATCACTCGTCCGATAACTCACCAGTCTGCTAACTGGGGGGTTTATATCCTGATTTGCCACGGCGAGTTCGAAAAAAAAAAAAAAAAATTGACATCGGCCGCGATGCAGATTAGAGGAACTGATCTGATATCAGCTTCTGCCGCGCACATGTGTGGAGGGGGAATAACTGAGCCAGGCCCCAGCTGCTGGGTGACACTTCACATACATACATTTCTCTTTGTACAGACCTCTGGAATTAACCCAAACCCACAATGGCATCACATCAGAAAGGAGCGCAGGAAAGTCTGACTTTATTATCCCTCTGTGGAAATTTTCATGCGGAGGGATAAAGCTCTGTAACGGCTGTCTGCTGTTTATTAGGAGCAGCACAAGACAATAGCAGCCTCGGGGAAGGGTCAGACAGTCCGTTCTCGGTGTGTGTTAGGCTTTGGAGGACTGGTCACCGGGAAATGTGCATATAGCAAGCACTCCAAAATACAAATGCCTGCATAACATCTTTGCTACTAGTTGAGTGTTTGTTTGATTGATTTGTGTTACAGTTTTAAAACCCAAATGTTCAAATCCAAGATAATCCATTTTAAATATTGCCAGGATGTCTTTTATAAAAAATAACTTTAGCAAACGATTTGTAACCATTCAAGGTGTAAGGTTACATGAGTGATGACCTTTGACCCTCATCATTTTATATGATATGTTATTAGGTTTTTGTTTATGACAACATAAATTCAATGAATTGTAACTGTCTGATGAAAGTGATGAATTGTCTGCCTCTGTTATAGTAATGGATGGGAATGGGATCGAGGGTGATTATTCTCCTGTTTTTAAATACAAAAAAATATATATAATAATAATACTTGCATTAAATGAAGTGCAATGCATTAAAGGTTTATACCCACAATTTATCTTGAACTACTAGAAGCTTTTGGAAGCTGGAATTGTATCATGGAATGCCAAGTAATCTGACTGCATTTTTTTTTCTAACCTATATTCATAATATTTTTCTTAATAATAATAATAATAATAATAATTATATATATGTATAAATATTTGTGTATATATATATACACACACAATTTATTTTATATATAAATAGAAATATTGTATGTATAAATAACACATTTTTCTTAAATATATACAGTACATGCATCTGTGTGTATTTATATATACAAAATAATTATACACAGTACACACATATGTGACCCTGGATCACAAAACCAGTCATAAGTTGCACGGGTATATTTGTGGCAATAGCCAACAAAACATTGTATGTGTCAAAATGATTGATTTTTCTTTTATGTCAAAAATCATTAGGGAGTTAAGTAAAGATCATGATCCATGAAGATATTTTGTAATTTTCCTACCGTAAATATATTAAACATATATATTTTTGTGAGTAAATGCAGCAAAATCATGAACATAAATGGACAACTTTAAAGGCTATTTTATCAATGTTTAGATTTTTTTGCACCCTCAGACTCCAGATTTTCAATAGTTGTATCTCGGACAAATATTGTCCTATCCTAACAAACCATACATCAATGGAAAGCTGCTAAACATGTACAGTTGATAAACAGGTAAACATCAATAAATTAATTATTTATTCAGCTTTCAGATGATTTATAGATCTCAAAAAAATAAAATAAATACCTTTGTGACTGTAATTGGTTTTGTGGTCCAGGGTCACATACAGTATTATGAAAAACACAAACTTTTATTTCGGATGTGATTAATCGGGATTAATCATTGCACAGCCCTTATATATAATACTAGCAGTTGTCCCTTGTTATTTGTGCGAGTACCGTGAGATCCTCCCTCCCTCCCTCCCTCTCTCCCTCCCTCCCTCTCTCCCTCCCTCCTTCTCTCCCTCTCTCCCTCTCTCCCTCTCTCTCTCTCTCTCTCTCTGTGGAACCAGGGGCCCTGCCTCATCCGGTGGCATGTTCTACAGCAACCCATCGCTCCTGGGATGAAAAGACGATGACCAAGGTATTCGTTCAATTCAACCTCTATTGTTGTTTTGGAAACAAGGAACAGCAAAGTAGTCAAACCATAACATGGTGTATGGCAAGTGTGGATGTGTGTGACTACTGGACTCCCCGACTTGCAGTTCCCAGCAGGGCCCGACCATTGTTGAAGGTATTCACCCAGTGCACTCATGAAACTAGATAAATGGATTAGTTCTTCAGAGATACTGGCGGCATCTTCAAAAAGACAACACCGTGGGGCGGTTCGGAGGGGGGCATGAAGGGGCGGGGGGGTGCATGAATGACCTGTTTCTGCCAAAAAGACAAGACAGTGATAAACTTTCCTCTCTCTTTTACACTGTGACAGAGACACAAGCATCATGGGAGAGAATCACTCCTACTATGTGGGAGCAACAGTTTATGTGCCTATAGTAGTTGCATTATTTATTATTCCTATTGGATGGCATTTATTTGCTTCATCAGATTTGTTTTGTCACACACATATCACACAGCATTTTCCATGTCTTTCATATAAGATTATGATAATAATTTAAACGATTATCGTGATTTTTTTTTTTTTAACCCCTGTCTCATCTTTATTTCTATCCCTCCCACACTTGCATTTCCCTTTATTCTGTTACGTCGTTTTTTGGCTGTCATTTATAGCTCGGGGCGGCGTGTGACAGTAGCTGAAGTGTCAGAGTAATTATGGGTTCCAGTCCCGTTTATTTCTCGTTAGACAATTGACTGTACATCAAGTACAGAATGAGTAATTACGTGTGCATTAGCGAATCCCACCCCGATGGCCTCCAGCACTAACCCCATGCTAGTACAGGACAAAAGATATAAATGAAACACCGGGAGGTTATTTCATCTCAACCACAACAAGCGCACCAAAGGAGATGAAGACGAAATAACGAGGAGAGAGCTGAAATGCGCACACCTGCCCTGACTTGACCTCTGTTTATCAAGGGACAAGTTTTTATTACTATAATAATAATAATAATAATAATAGCCTAATAATAATAATAATAATAATAATAATAATAATAATAATAATGATGGTGATCATTATTAGTAGTAGTAGTAGTATTATTGCTAGCATACAATTATAATTCGCTTAAGGTCGTTTCTTGTTAACATTTTCTATGCAGTGCCGAACAGAATTAGTAGGCTACTAAAAATTAGTAGGCTACTTTCTTAAAAGTCGGTTAAGGCGGGATTCGTCCAAAACTGTTAGTACAGCGATAATAATAATAATAATAATAATAATAATAATAATAATAATAATAATAATATGCACTGTTGCGATTTATTTGTTCACTTCTAAATAATGCCGAGAATAAACATAAAACATGACCGGCCTATATTACTGACCTTTTCGTTCATATTTTGGTTGTTTAATGTTACTAATATAACTAAAAATAATTAAATAAATAAATAAATAAACAACTACAGTAAAATAATATAGACCTTTTTTTTTTTTTTTTTTTTTTAAAGAAAAGAAAAAAAGAAATCTTACAAAGCACATCTGAATATTTCGATCGCATAAAATCCTCGGTGAATATTTAAATTCAGTCTTGTCATTATTTTTTGGATTATTTGGAGCTTTTAACATTTTACTGTATTTTTACTCGACTACTGAAATGTAAAATCAAAACACTTTGATCGTTTTAGTCCAAACAATAGGCTACGCAAACGTGGCCCTTGATTTGATCTAATGTTATTGGAATAAAATGTTAGATATAATTTAGAATAAAATGTTATAAATGTTAGAATAAAAGGCTGTTGATTCAAAGTATACTGGATTATTTTCTCATCTGAAATGTCTGTAGTTTCATGAAAAAAAAAAAAAAATGTTCAGTGATTTTCTGATTTCTCCTGTCCTTTTCCATGTAAACCAGCTGTAATGACTCTACCGATCTATAGAGGTCGCTGCAAGCTTTCATTTATTTGCAATTCGGCAAATTCTGGTTTCCTGCATCAATAGAGTTTTAAATACTTTTGTTTTTATAATATTGATCTCACAATATACTTTAAAACTCTTTCAGACATGTGATCACAAAATAAAAAGCTTATAAAAAAAAATAAATAAATACAAATTCATGTAACTATCCTAATATACTAATATATAACACCTTTTATCCCAATATATATATATATATAGTATCATTATTTTTTACCTAAGTTAAATTTATATCTTAGTAGATGTTGTTATTATTTTTGCTTTACATACTCTGAACTGTACCAAAATGCCTTGTATTTGTCTTGTACTTTTTGTACTTGTCTAATTGAACTAATATATATATATATATATATATATATATATATATATATATAACAATAATAATAATAATAGTTTTAAATGGAACAAAAAAATCAGAGGGCAAGTTTAATGTAAATATGTAGGATATATAAACAGACAATGCCACACAAAAAACAGTTAACGTGTAATTGGCAAAACAGCTGTACTATCATTCTATATTAACATTTTGTGTGTAGTTTTTGTAGTCACAATTTGAACGCACTGACTTAGACTTTTTGATGAGTTTGTATGTTCTTGATTAATTGTATATAGGCTATGTTTGAATTATTGAACTTGAAAATTGAATTTCGCTTCCAAACAATTAATGTCTGTCAATTGTTATACTATTTGGCCACGGTTAAAAACTGTAATATTGTGAAACAAATTGTAATTATTAGTTTATAAATTGTAAACAATATGAGCGGTAGTGTCTCATGCTGATGACGCAGAGAGGCCTCAATCCACACTCCCTCTGAACTGAATGTCACTCTCCTCAACACATTAATAATTTATTATCGTATCGAGTTTTTTTCTTTCTTTTTTTTTTTTTTTTTCTTCCTCTGACAGATTAGATTTTAACCATTTGATTTTGTTTGCACAGGGCGTTCCCACATTATTACTTAATGATATTCCCAGCTGCTTCGGTCCATTTTCCGCCGCCAGCAGCCATCTGGTCTCTTATTAGCACCTCAATGCATTTGCAGCAGCTCCATTTAACAATTGAATCTGAACACTCCCGCAAAATATTTCCAGATCCATTTTGGGCCTCATGCATCTAAATAACCGACAGCTTTTCCCCGCTTTTAAGAGCATTCGTTATTATAATTTTAGATGATTAATAATGAAATTATATTATGATGGATTTATTAATAAAAAGAAAAATAATAAAAAGAAAAGAAAAAAATTAAACGTAACGTCACTAAAACATTTAACCCTTCAGAAAACAAACCAAAACACAAAAAAACCCTCTTTGCATTTGTCTATAATTTCATTTAGTTTATTAGACAAAATATATGATCTGGACAAACTCCGTCAACTCACTATTTACAAATGTGGGTCACCTTAAAGGAAAACACCAACACATAAAGACAAAATAAGCCTACCAATGTCCCACGGTAAGGAAGGGATCACAGGTGTCATTATATACATCTCCACCGGGTGCTAATCAAACTCGGACATTTGTTTTAGAGTAACTGGGTGCTATGCTGAATTGATTTCGTTTTCATTGTCCCATTATGAGTGCCATCAGTCCTTTTTGCGGGGCAAATGTCTTGATCAAGCGGAAGAGAGAGCTGTTAGGACCCTCTGTGTTGATTCCTGCTGGTTTCTTGGGCTGTGGACACAGACACACACACAGAATTGTGATTTAATTTCCTTAAAAATATCGAGGCATTTCACTGTTAGCCACACATTTTAACAGCTAATTTCCTGAACGTTATAATACAACAATTAATTATATGATAACAGATCAGTAGCGAGTCAATATACATCGCATTAAAGCCTTGGTTGTTTTTGTTTTCAAAGCGTTTCCGTGCAATAAATTATTTCACATGAAATTTTGGAAAAGCAGTCTGTTTCGGTCTAAAATAGACTTTTAATACAATCCTGATATTTACCAACAACACCACTGGCGCAACTAAGTCAAGTCCAAAAAAAAAAAAAAAAAAAAAAACGGTTCTGCTAAAATTGTGGCACTTAAAAGGGGCAAGTTTTCAGCATCACTGCTCCCCCGAGGTTCACTTTCCCCAAGGGTCTTTAGGAAAGGCACACAACCCCGGTGACTTGATAAGTAGTTATTCTCCAGAGAGGCATAGAGTGTGTGTGAGTGGGGAGGGGGATTCGTGGCCTTTTGTCACCAGGAAAAGCACAACTATTTATTATAAGCGCTAAGCGCAGATTTCTCTCTGTCTGTCTGTTAGGAAATCTGTATCCCAAGAGTCTTTTCCGATAAGCAGTTTTAAAAAACAACCGTTCGCTGTTGCATGCGTTTCATCTGGTATAACGATGGCCTACTAATAATACTACTAGGCCTGCTATTAATAATAATAATAAGAAGAAGAAGAAGAAGAAGAAGAAGAAGAAGAATAACATAATACAAATTTACCTGTCGTGAAGAGGACGAAACGATGACTTTAAAGGTTGCGTTGGTGATTCATTTCTGAGGACATTTTCACGATCTAAGAATTAAAAACAAAACCAAACGTTGGAATTAGATTGATTGGAATTAAATCCGCAGCATTATTGTACAGATTTGTTTTTTATATGTAATTGTTAATATTTTATTATGTAATTTTATTATGTCTTATGTCTTATATATATATATATATATATATATATATATATATATATATATATATATATATATATATAGGGTAACAACAGCAAAAAACACAACAGCAACTACAATAACTATAGGCCTAATAATAAAAATAAAATAAAAATATGGTACTGCCACATTTGTGCATATACACAGGTCTGTTGTGATTTGTGCATACCTATGTGTTTTGGACTGAGGTCCTCTGGCGCCTTGTCACTGTTCGCGGCTGCCAGGGTCGAGGCCTGCTGCTGCTGCTGCTGTGAGTGAACAGGATGATTATGATTATGATGATGCTGATTGACGCCCAAGAAAGATCGGACGTTCAGGAGGGAGTTTTGGCCCAGAAACGCGCCATTTGTCCAGTTGTGGAACTTCCCAATCTGGCACGTGTACAGTCCGTGGCTGGGCAGGAAGGCCGGGTGTGTGCCCGCGGGAGTGGCGGGAACAGAGGGTGACGTAGGTTTTTGCGAGCTATCTGGACTGGTTGCGGTTTCTGCTAACGACCATATTTTGGGCTTATTGCTAACCGGAACTTGAAAACCTCCCTGTCGGCCCGGCGACAGAACCCTGGTGTTGTTGTTGTTGTTGTTTCCGTCAGACGGCTCTTTGCCGGCAGAAATGACGTTTGATTTGGATTTCTCGAAGGCCTCGTGAGCCTCCAGCGCAAGCGCGCGCCGTTTCTCCCGCAAGCTTTCGAGCTCCCCGCGTTTTTCCTCATCCTCCTCGTTGCTTTGATCTCCGTCGTTGTCGTCGATCTTGTCGATATCTATGCTCTCCAAATCTATTTCCTCTTCATCTTCGTTCTTTTCGGCGTCCCCCTCGGTATCGCTCCCAAATATAATATTGCCATCTTCGTCTTCTTTACTTCTGGCGCCCCATGTCACCTTGTTCTCCTTCTTGAGTCTCCTTCTGGCGTTGGCGAACCAGGTGGACACTTGTGTGAGGGTCATCTTGGTGATGATGGCCAGCATGATCTTCTCGCCTTTGGTGGGATAGGGGTTTTTCCTGTGCTCGTTGAGCCAGGCCTTCAGAGTGCTGGTACTCTCCCGTGTGGCGTTTTTAGGCCTGGAAGGGTCTCCATACTGGAACTGGCCGTAGGGATAGAAGGCAGGGCTCGTGTGGGCAGCAAAGCTCGCAGGGTGAACGCCAGGGCTGTCTTTTAAATCATACTGAGATCCCTACAATGAGGTTGACAAGAGGAAAAAACAAACAGACAATACATCAGATACGTTGCATTTCATACACACAAAAAAGCGCGCAAAATAATTCGGGATCACGCTGTCAAAATTCCATTTCGAAATTTCACTTTTATCCAAATTGTTGCAAATGTAGGCTATCAATCATTTCTTTATTAATCTGACCTCTCCAGAAATCGTGCGAGTTTAGTTTTATTTTTGCAATAATGTTTCCCTCCCCCGACCTTTCATAAACTAATATTTGTTTTGACCTTTGACCAAAATTGCTATATAAAAAGCTAGGCCACATGATAACACACAAATTGAAAAATATGCTAAATATTACCTATATTAATGGCATTCTGGAAAATAACACGGCCTCTGTTGGCCAAAATTACCACATTACTTCGAATCCGGTGTGTGTACAATTCAGCATGTATTTAATTTAAGGTTCGCTCGTGATGTACAGGCCTCAACCTATTACCAATGTTATTATTAGCCTATTATTCATATAGCGTTATATGACACGACATAATTATACACTGCAGTGTTTCTTATTAATAGAAAAAAGCGTTAGGGAAAGTATTTTGTAAGATTTAAATGCGTTTTATATCATTTTAATTGATTTTCCTTGCACAAGAGATTCATGCACATAATGTGGACACAATTTGTAATTATTTGTTACAGGTTAGCGAAAGACACAACTGATTAATATACAACTTTCAATATCTCTCTTTTTCGGAAATTCCGCTTTTGTGAAGTAGGCCTATCACATTTCATTAGTCAAAACAACTCTTTTTGTCACTTTTATTATCATTCATATGTATAATTTACTATAAGTCTCGAAGACATGACGTAGTGAACTGTAAAGTAGTTTCTGAGCCAGAAGGATCGTTTAAAACAATAATTCATTTTACATTGTTTCCAACGCGAACCGCAAATTTCTGGATCGAAACAACTTAAATTATTTATTAAATGTGAATTCAGCTGAATAACAATTATAGCATGTTTTAAATATAGCAATTTGGAAATTACATGATTCGTGCTATTATTATTTAATAATAGTTGTGCGGGTGGCACAACAATTCTTCAACTCAAACACCGAGCCGGTCGACAAACTTTTCTTTTAAAATGGCGGTCGGAAAGGTATTTTAAATTTTATGAGTGCCAAATCTGCAATGCAATTCTAAAAGACTAGAATACATGTTAAAAGCTGTGAGAAACTTCCCATGCACATTGCAAGCTTCCGCTGCGTTAACCTCGCTTGTGCGGCAATCCCCCCCAAAAAATAAAAAAATGTTGGCAATCAACGCTCGCAGATTAAAAGCAATAAAATGCAGAGAGAAAAAAAAAAAAATCAGTCAGCTTTACAGAATGCACATGTGCTTTTCTTACCATTTGGGAGAAAAGAGCCAAATCGGCGCTGGTGTAAGGCAGAAAGGCGCTGTAGTTGTGTGCGTACGGGTACATGCCCAACACCGAGGACACCGCAGCGGCCGCCGCGGACGCGCTTCCCCCGATCTCTGCGCTCCCTCCGCGGGACGACGGAGTTAACACTCCCGGGCGATCGCCTCCGTACACCGCCTGGGAGGCACTCAAATACTGCGGGTAACCCAGCTGGGGGAAAGACATCTCCCTCGCCACGTCGGAAGCCAAAACAAGGCAAAAAACAAATAGCCCACCAAAGCAAGAAGTGAAAGAGTTTCTCTCTCTCAAGCAGGACCGAATGAGAATGGGAAATGTTCGTCTTTAAATCTCAGCTTCTCTTTTGCGGCAAGTCCGTCGGATGTGATCAGATCAACAATTGAGCTCCAACTGATGTCTCTGCCCCTAGGTCCTGGGCTGATCTCTCAGATACAATTTGAAGTTGATGCTTTGATTGGCGTCCCAGGCTCCTCCTCGTTGGCGCATGTGGTTAGTGCATTGGCCAGGGCCACTTTTGCACTGTTTGGAGGATTGTATGTTAAATGTTTAGCATTAGAATCCATTCACTGTAGTGTGACAACCTGTCTACGCGATTTTACAGCTGCCCAGCACTGGGGAAATGAACTGATAGGCACGCGGAACTTATTTTGAATGGCTCATAATTCTTATAAACACTGGAGAATTAAAGCAACACTCGCGATGACACTGATCTTCATAAGGTATTGACGATCAAACAACTGTATTCTTTTGAAGGTGCTTTTTTTTTAAGTGAGTGATTGCTAAAATTGTGTACAGGATTTTACACATTTGGCAAAAAAACAACAACTCTGAATTGAATTATTCAAATGGAGCACTGGCTTTATTGTTTTGTTTGAGTGAGCTTAAATAATTAAAGATATGCATTTCCATACTCTAAACCTCATGATTTTTTTTTTTTTTTTTTTTTAAATCTCCTTTATTATTTGTTGGTACTGTAAAGAGACAGTTTCTAATGCATGGACTTTCTATATTTATGCGCGACGACAGCTTAGGAACTATTATTTTTCTTTGGTAAAATTATTTGTTCTCTATATTTGCAATCAGTGCAGTAAATTAGTTTAAAACATTATAGCACGTTTTTCTCTTCCATTTTTCTCTTCCTCTCTCTCTCTCTCTCTCTCTCTCTCTCTCTCTCTCTCTCTCTCTCTCTCTCTCTCTCTCTCTCTCTCTCACACACACACACACACACACACACTTATAACCCAGAGGCACTTACAAGCATACACACGGGGGTGGGGGCGTTGGGGACTTTGTATTTATGTTTCATTGTTAAATACTGAACGAGGTGATGTCGTGAATAATCGTGAGCACTTCATTAACATGCACACAAGCGTCATTTAGCTAACCCCCCCAAAACTATTAATACCACTAATAATAGTCGTGACAGATAAAGGGATCGCATGTGGTCTAACAGTTTATGATTTTAATGTGTGTGCGATAACAGTGATCTCACTAATCTAACCACATCTTTACCAAAATGCCCCTACTAAATATAATGAACTTGCAGCTCATCTGTTTTTGCTTAATATAGGCAACATATAATTAACATGTAACGTATTGATATTCTTCGAAACGGGAGAAAATGTAGACTTCTTTACAAAATGGGATTTTCGAAATGATTTTTTTTTTTTTTTTTACATTGTAAACTTTTCTTTACTATTTGATTACTTTATTCTATCTAAACGAAACTTGTAAATGGAATTTATGGATTTTAATTCAGTCGAGACATTAAAAGCATGCATTAAATGAGCGTTTTGATTTATCCGAACCGAGTCCGGCTGTGCTCGGGCTCTTGATTCGCTCCTCGGGTCCAGGGTCCGGGACTCGCTCTGTCGTGAGGTCGCTGCTCAAGCGCTTCTAAAGTTGTGCTCGTTGAAAGGATATAGTGGATTTATTAGTTTAACGGCTCAGATGAAGCCAGTGATTGTGATCTGCCCCAGATGGCCGCGAGTGGAGGATCTGTTGAAAATATCTGAGGGCACTGATGCCAATCTGAGGAACACATCAGACAGAAGGAGGAATGGCACTGGCGATAACCCGCTGGAAACGCGCACAGCAGAAGATCATGCAGATATGACAGAAAATATCTCTAAACGACGAAGACAGAGACGTTAAGAAAGGACATTCAATCTTGAGAAATGTGGTAGAGGAAAGAAAAAGTTAGGGGGTGCTCAGTTACTCGCTTTTTATTGAAACATTTAAGGTTCTTTTTACATTTTATTTAATTGACATACAAAACAAGGAACATTCATTGGATGTAAGGTTACACGTAATTCATTTACTGCAAAATGCATTTCGTAGACATGAATGCTCACTTATTTTAAACTGTTTTTTTTTTTTTTTTTTGGAGGTGAGAATCTCAAATTTCCTTTGTCGGTTAAATGGGGGAAATAAATTGTAAAGGGGTTGAAGTTTGACCCTCGTCAAACAATGGCACGTGTAATCTATGGGCAATAAAGCGTGTTCACACTTAACTGATTTATGGGGCTTGTTAAAGTCCCATTATCACTTTCCCTGCAACAGCAAGAGACCAATGCAACTTCACTGGATGTTCTCCTCTGTTTAAGACAGGATTATTTAAAAAGAAATGACATAAATATAATTGTCTTAGAAACTTGTCTTAATATACAGTATATTTTTTGTCTAATATATATTTCTCTCTATATATGTGCAATGTGAAAATTATACTACGCAATGATAGGCATGCATGTATACACACATCTATAAATTATGGAAAATACACTATGCCCTTAAGCAAGCTCTCATTTTTCTGCTCTTCCTCTTTCATATAATAAACCTTAGCTTAGAACAGTGATTACAGTGGGTGAATTCTGCATATTTCAAAGGTTGAGGTTTTTTTTAGACAGGGAAAAAAATAACATTTTTAGACTTTTCAACCATTTCAAAACAACAACAAGAGGCATGCACACATTTTCGTGGTGGGGTTTCACATGCTATTTTATATTCAGAATCTGAAAGATTTCAGGTTTTCTGTACAGTGACTCTGCTTCTGTCTAAGTGTCATTATAACATAAAAACTGCTGTCTGTCCATGCTTTCTTCTCCAATCTTCCTTTTCCATTAATGCACGAATGGATTCTTCCGAGAAAAAAATCAAAAACAAAAAAAGAAAACACTATTTATTTCCTTTCAGAGCGTTTCTGTCATCTGCATGCGAGCTTCATGAGACAGATCTTGCAGTGCAGACTTCTGTTCGCGTTTGGATTTCATAGAACTCAAAAATCAATGCGTTTCTCAAGCATGTCAATGTACATTCTTTAAGTACAGGTGTAGGGCAATTCTTACAACACTGTGAAACTCATGTAGCACAAACGAAAGCAGGGAATGGCATTCAACTAAACTGTCAACTTTAAACAGCCAAAAGCAATGAGATCAAAGGCATGCGCTGGAGTCTCTTCTCTCTCTAGATTACAGCCCTAACGGTTTGAACCCTTAATGCTATTAAAGGGAACCAGGACATCTCTCCCAACCATGGTTACTGAGTAAATCCCCTCTGGACTCGAAGATGACCAGAGCCAGACTTGAGTCAGCAGTGGTCAAATCAAGCTTTTACACAGAGTTTCAGCACCAACCTAGCATTTGATATTTAGGGTTTTCGGGAGAAACGTTGCAAGTGGACAGACTGAACAGACCCGTGATCCACTGTTTGCATCCTAATTCAGAAGAATAATCTCTGCATGACTGGGACATGAATGATGTAACTTTTTTTTTTTTTTTTTTTTTAGCTTGACATATCTCAATTTAATATGTGCCCATACTAATTTTCCTCATGAATAAAAATATGCATGTTTTACAAAAAATCTTTTTTTTCTTTTTTTTTTTGTGAAGCATGTGTTAAACCTATAACTGGATCCATTTTGCAATGTTCCAGTGAACTTCTATCAAGGGTGGAATCATATCTAATGAAAATGGCCCTTCAGCAGTTTTGGGAATGTGTTGAGATTATCAATGTTGGGAAGTTTATCACGTCAGCGTCTGAGTCAGAGCTCTGCTGGACCACACATGATTGTCCCCCTATTGTCCTCCTCTGTCTTCGGCAAGTTGACATGAGGTTAAACATCTCTGGTATGCCCCTCTCGCCCAGGAGAGATTAACAAATTATATGTGCTGAAATCTACTCCAGCTAAATTCGGAAGAAAGCAGTTACCACCAACCGTCACAATGTGCCGTTCGTTCCCAGCCCACAAATAACATTTATCCAATAACTCCAAATCTCCCCCAACACTGCAATAAACCAGAGAGCAGTTAAATGCCTTATTAGAGTCTTGCACTAGGAATTTGATAGGAATGCTTGTACCACACCCAGGTACGGAAAGAGGGAATTTCAGGCTAATAAAAGACGTGTGTGGAAGTGTCATAAGGCCAGAGTGCAGTGTGTGTGGCTGACAGCACAGCATATGGAACGAGATTTTACCTCGTTGTAGCGACACCTTGGCAGTGAATCTCCTACACTACTGGGCATCTGCTAGTTTGGCACTTGCCTACAAACTTTCCACTCCATCGCAAATTTGGGTCCAAAGTAGATAATTGTTACATTTTCCTGTGACTTGATTATTTTCTGTGCTTGATCACTTGATTCATTTTCCTGTTCTATTTTTATAGACGACAAAATTAGATTTTTGACACATTAAAACGAAAACAAATGCAAATATATCAGGTGACTGCACATTCTAAAATACGATTCATGTTTTTAAATCTTTTTTTTTTTTTTTTTTGAGGGAAAGGATTGATAAAAAAAAAAAAAGCTAAGCAGTTTTCTAAGCTGGTCATAAATAATGTTTGATAATGTTTGTGAATGTTAGTATCATAATATGAGTATCATCATTATCATCTTAATACAACATAAAATAACACAAAAATGTCAGATTGGGGCATGTAGCCACATTTATATTTATTTATTATATTTTATGTATTTATATTTATCATACAGGTTGTCACTTTTTTTGTATGTAAATATACAATTGTGGGATTACAATATCTGTTGGTGCACCAAAATGGTTTGGTAATTTGTATGTATGTTACATTTTTGGGTAATACTTTATTTTGTAGTTTTTATTGTTGCATATTTTACATGCAGTTACTTTAGTAATAACTATTAATTATAACTAACCCTAAACCAAACCCTAATCCTAACCCTTTAGTAAATACATGTAGTTACTTAATATTACATACTTAAATGTATAATTACAGTGTAACAAAGACACCTTAAAATAAAGTGTGACCCATTTTATTATTTTATGAATTGGTTTGTTCTCATTATTATTGTTTTGCTGAAATATGCTTTTGAATTTGCATCTTCCATTGTGAATTTACCAACTTACCAAATTGGTGTGTGTGTGTGTGTGTGTGTGTGTGTGTGTGTGTGTGTGATGAAAGTAGCACAGTATTTTTTTTTATAAATAAAACTTTTGTTTTAGGTTTGTGTTTATATATAAAAAAAAATGCAAACACAAAGTTATCTGAACAAAGTCACGTGGAATGGTAGATGTGGCTGTGTGTGTGGGTTAATCAGTGTCTTTCTCACTGGATCCCGCACCCCTTGAAACACTCAGAGGGTTTTAGGAACGGCAACAAAACCTACTCCCAGCCACCCCAGCATGCTCACATATCAAAGGCTGGCCGGGGTGCTGTCCATCCCAAAGGGCATTGTCAATGCTGATTAGCGGGAGGGTCACCTCTCTGATGTGATTGGCTACTGAGAGAAAAAGAGAGGCAGAGAAATGTGAGAGGGGATGTTAATTGTTTTGGCTCTTTTCTAAGGAAAACATATCACCATGTGATCTAGTGGAGGTTAAGTACCCTCATTGCCACAGGGCCAGAGGTAATTAATAGACAGAATGGCTGTGTTTATGTGCATTAGTCTTTTATGGCTCTCTCAGTTGTAATGGTTTGTTAAATGGAGGCCTCCTCTCACCACAGATTGCAGGCTGATAAAAGACTTCAGGTGGCCTGTGCTTAAATCTCAAGCACGTCACTTAATCCAAACGAACACCTCGACAACGACGTCAACGCTGAAATGTGTGAGCAAGAGCAGAACTAGGCCACCTTTTTACAACTTCTGTTGAAAACTTAATGAAAATGATGATTAAAAATGATTATTACATAAACAGTTTTGTATTTGAATGGAGGTTTTGCAGAGATTATTTCACTTTAACACTTGTATAATCAATTCATTTTAGTGAATGTTGCAAAATATACCCGTAGGATATTTATTCAAGCTCCCCAACCCATGTACACTCATAGAACACACACACACACACACGCACGCACACACACATTCCAAGTTCCCTCACCCATGTACATTCACAGAACACACATATGCACACACAGTCTCTCTCTCTCACACACACACACACACACACACACACACACACACACACACACACACACACACACACACAGACACACACTCATAAAAAAAATTAACAGAGCATGCAAATGATGGATTTGTGTGTATGCAGACTTTGATATCATGTTATATTGGGACAGAATTTGAAGGAGAGTTACACTTTTAAGTTTGACATTTTACTTTGACATTTTATGTCTTAATCTCCTTTAATGAAATAAATAATGTTTTAAATGAAATAAACTCGCACTAAATATACGTTTGCCTATATTTATTTATTGTTCGCTTTATTTAATGCTGAGAAAAAAAAAAACTTGCTAGCAGGATTGCTAGCATTTCTTGTGTTATTGCTTCCTTAAGATGAATAGCTTGTTGCGTTCCTCACTTGTAAGTTGCTTTTGATTAAAGTGCCTGATAAATGAATAAATGTATCCTCTTCTTATCACAGACATCCATACATGTTTCACTGCTGTGTGTAATTTATACAAAACAACCTCGCATTAGTATGTCTTCACATGATCAGTTTTAATATGTTTTCAAAATCATGCATCAGTTATCAGTGTTGTCAAATCTTTAGATCTCCAGGTCCTTTGTGACGCTACTGCAGACCCATGAACTGTTACGATCAAGCATCTAATAACCAGTGAGCTGCTAACACGTGTCTCCGAGTCCTATAAGGCATGTTAAACAAACGTATGGATTTCTTTCAGCTCAAGATTACTCATTCACCTTCAAACACAAAGGGATGCACTGAACTAAGTCAGCGTGCCTCATTGAACTGTCAGCATCTACGAAGCGGCTCGCCACGTACAAGGTTACAGAGCGTGAGGGCACAGAAGGGGCTGGCAGGTACGTCCTGGCAGAGCTTGTTCCTTCATTCTGCGAGCGGGAGCGCGACGTGTCACTTTCGTTCAGGCCTGAACGCTCTCTGGCCGAGAGTCCGGGGTTCTTGAGGTGCTGCCCGAGGGGGTGGCAGGTTGCATCCCCGGATTTGTATCAGCTCCACGTAAAGGCGGCATTGATCCCAGCTGAAAAAAGCCATCTAAACAATGAGGTCCAATAGCAAGTCCATTTCAAGCGCCCAGCTGATTGGAGACGGGTAATGCCGGCATTAGAGATACTCAGCTGGGCCGGCGACTCGCGGAGCACACCATGAAATCTCTTGTTAAAGTAAGAAAAATAGTGTTTGCTCAGTAATTGAACAATTTTATTTTAGCCCCACTGGCCCCGGCGGCCCCCGCTCCTCCTCCCGCTTCTGTGCTCCCCTCCCCCTTGTCTTTGTGTGAGTACCCATCAAATCTGGATCGATCCTGCAGTGTCATTGTGTAAGGGGGTTATTTATGTGGGCATCCAATCTCCAGCTGCCGTTGTTTTCGAGCGGGGAACAAGGCCAGAGATTTTGTTAACAGCGAAAAGAACATCAGAGGAGACACCACTGCCGAAGCTCCGGCTCGCCTCTCGCGAAACGAGCGCTTTCACAGCCGGTTAGTCTTTAAGTAGTGGATGTATTGAGTTCATCCTCGTGAAATAGACAACTAATTTAGTGTTTTCTCTCTCCATCTACATGGATTACAAGAGGCAAATGAGACGGGGCCGGGGGCCCCCCACCCCAGCGACCCCCCGCTCCCGGCCCGGATCCCGGCCAAAGCGAGGCTCGGCCCTATCTGCCGGAGAAATGAACGATCCCATTTATGTTAATGCATACATGAGCGTTACACAGGTTTTCCCATGATAAGGCTATAGGTTAATGAAATGCTCATTTCATTCTAGCAGTTGTTTTCTCTGTGAAGTTCCGATAAGTAGCGAACCAATGAAGCCTGTAATTACAATCTTACAGAAACCCGGCCAATCTGTATATAAATCTCACCATCCAATTACAAGATGTAATAATTTTGCAGTCAAGCTGGTAATGAGGTCTAATACTCATGCATGTGATAATCCCCTCTGGATGCTGACTCTATCAGATGTTAGCTTTGTAATTATGTGAGCAAAAAATCATTATTTCATGTTCAAGTAGAAAATGAGGTTGGTGGGAAGTTAATTTTCTCTATGCTCTGTGAAGCGTAGACAAGAATTTAATGATTTAATTACAGTTGTTAGCCCTTTTTTGCGAGAGGCTTAAATCGAGCTAAGCGTTTTTCATAGCCTGACATCAAGAGTCTGGGAACATCAAAGATTGCCACGGCGCGCACAAAGTGACGACGGGCCCCGGAATTTCCAGGAGCACCCATCTCCTTGGAATTTCGGGAAACGGTTATATCCTCATCGCCAAGGTAACTGCGGCCCCAGGACACAGAGCCGCCAGATAAAAGCAACATCAACAAATATTAAGCGCTCGGGCTTTCTCCGCCGCTCGCTAATCCACTGTATGTGAATTTGTCATATCAGATTACTATGACAGTCATGGTGAGGTGGAGTGGAAAGCATCCACCCACCTCAAAAGGACAATATAGTTTTCTCTCCACCCTTCTCGGCATTTCAAAACGGCTTCTGAGTGCTGTCTGTAGCCCTCTGATTTCCATATATCCTTTATGGAGGAGAGCGAGCAGGCGAGGGAGAGAAACAGTAAATACATTCCTCAGAGTAATCCCTAGAAAGGGGAATGCTTTTTGCCAGTGGAAGAAAGCGCTTTGAGCTATGTAATTCAACTTCACAGCGACACCAGCTACTTGTTTATTCAAGGGTTGGGGAACGCTGCTCCGCTCCCTTTAACAGGCCTCTGTGAAGACTGCCAAATATTTAGCCTGTCCTCTCCTGCCTTTCATCTGCTCCCGCAACTCGACGCTCGAGATACTTCTCACCGCTCTCCTTACAAACTTCTGCTATGATTTGAATTTGACTTTGCAATAAAGGGTATACGCAGTCTAAAGTCACTCCAGGCACTTTTTTGTTCAATGACACCACAGAAGCCCTGGGAGACATTTGAAGCCTTTCACAACTCCAGGTTTAGGGGGGAATATTTGTAAATGACTTGTCTCTGGTGGTTCAGAGAGTCGGAGAAATTAAGCCCCACAGATACATCGGTGTGCAGGTCTTTTTAAACACTCCGACGCCTCTTGAAATCTCCAAAGGTGACACTTGCATATCCCAAGGCGGAATAGAACAGATCCTCTGCAACAATGGCGCGCTCTCGAGTGCCTGTCTCTCCCTTGGCTCCCGCACTTCAGGTCCCTGACCTTTAAATCTTTTGCCCTGATTTTGGTGCTTCAGTGCGTTCTGTTAAACAAGAAGTGTTGTGACCCATAATTGTGGGCAGGCTCTCAGCAGGTTGGGAGAGCTCTTTCCACCAGAGTGTCCGGTCCGGCTCCATCTGCTGCTGTCTTGCGCTGGTCCCACTGGGAAGCCCGGCTAATTTTGCAGTCAATTAGCAGAAGGACGGCTTTTGTTCTCTCGCCGTCCCCAACGGACCGCTGTGCCAGTCTGCTGCGATCTATGGACGCCGCATTCAGATGGTGAGGAGGGCTGTTTTTCATTCTCCGCGGCCTCTCCAGCGCCGGGCCCTCGCTGACCCCTTTGACATTGTTGGCCAAACGCTGTCGATCGCAGTCAGCCGCACGGAGGCTTGAATGACGAATGTGAGATGGACAGAAAGTGTCTGGGTTAAATTCAGCGGTGAATAAAAGGCATTAGAGGCTTCATTAGCTGAAGGATTAGATGTCATAAACCCCTCATGGGCACATCATGAGCAATGAGTATGTTTAAAACCGTTGGATTATCATTGCAACAGACTAATTCTGCACAACACCACTGACATGAGACTCTAATGTGCTATAACCAGAACAAATCTCTAATGGTACATGGAAAAAACCCTATTCAATTTCCGTCAAGGCAAATTGTTTGACATTACAGTTTGATTGACGTTTCGCACACAAGACTCTTAATTTATATGTATCATTTTATGTTCCTATAAATAAATGATTTCTATTTATCAAATAATCCTGAAAAAAAAAATGTATCACGGTTTCCACAAAAAGTATGATGCAGCACAACTGTTTTTAACATTGATACTAATCACAGCGTATCAGCGTATTATAATGATTTCTGAAGGACCAAGTGACACTGAAGACTGGAGTAATGATGCTGAAAATTCAGCTTTGCATCATAGGAATAAATTACAGTTTAAAATATATTACAATAGAAAACAGTTATTATGATATTGCACCATATTGCTGTTTTTTAAACTGCAGTTTTAGTGAGCAAAGGATACTTTTAAACATCTTGGCAACACTTTACGTAAAGCCTTTTGTATACAATGCACTTTTAAATACATTATTTATGCCTTATAATACATTGTATGGTCTCATGAATAATTGTAACCACAGATGTATATATATAATACTTATATACTTTTATATATTATATATAATCTATTCACTGAACACACCTTTAGAAAATGTGCATTTAATGCATTAAAACAAATGACAAACAAACATTTTTAGATGTAACAAGGAGTCTGCAAATATTATAGTGCATTTTAACTCTGGTTACAATAACTTATGAAAATATACAACGCATTATAAAGTACATTATGACTATCTTTATAATGCATTATACATAAGGGCTTAAGTAAAGTGTTACCACAATTTTTACCAAACCCAAACTTTTGAATGTTATTGTATGTTTTTAAAGAAATTAAGGAAACACTTTATTTCGATGGTCATTTGAAGTAACTTTGCATCTACTTACTCGAATTAGATTATTAGTAGACTGTCTGCTTAATATCTGCTAACTCTGTATTTTGATGCTCCCAAACTGACTATAAGAAACTTTGTAACTACATGTCAACTTATTCTAATAACCCTAACCCTAACCTAACAGTCTACTGATACTCTAATGAGAGTTAGCTGACATGTTGTTGCAAAGTTACGTAGTTACATAGTGACATTTCTAAAGCGGAACATCGAAATTAAGTGTAACTGAAATTCACTAAATAAATCAAAATTTAAAGAATAAGGTCTTATGTAACAAGATATCATATTGGAAGAATTATAAAATGGGGGTGCTTTGTAACCTGTAGATGAGGCACTGCCTCACAAAGTGATATACATCTACTGTACAGGTAACACTTTATTTTGATGGTCCCTTTTGAACATTCTGTCGACTATCAGTAACTTTGCAACTACATGTCAACTTATTCTAACCCTAACAGTTTACTAATACTCTACTAACACTCTAATGAGAGTCAGTAGACATGTAGGTGCAACGTTACTTATTCAACAGAATGTGTTAAAGGGACCATCAAGATTTATCTGCCAAATAATTAAATCTACCAATTTAACCAATATACACTGTAAGTAAGCAAATGCCACATATAATTATGTCCATAAATGGTTTACTCTGATATTTAAATACAAATTATGGTGAATGGTGGGCTTTTGATTTGACTTTCTAATAAAGCTTGGGGTCCTATTAACAATAATCCTGTGTAACACTATCACATTTGAAGGAATTATAAAAAAAAAAAAAAACAACAACAAAAAAAACACACTTACTTTTGTAAACTGTAGAAGAGCCACAGCACATATTGATATATATATTAAATGTAAAATAAATAGCTTTTACTGCATTTATCAAATAATTTAAACCCAACAGATTATTCGTACATGTATAATTATGTCCATAATCATAATTCTGATATTTAAACATGATTCATGGTGAATAAATTAACTTTTTTTATTTTTTATTATTTGACTTTCTAATCATTTCCAGAACAGTCTCGTGCGACACCGAATCATATTCTGAGGAATAACAATATGGGAAAGTGCCCTGCACCGCCCCGTAACCTGTAAACGAAGCGCTGCCATTAGCCGGGAGTTACAAATGAGGTTTCCATCCACTCCGAGCTCTTTTTTTGATAGATGAAGCACCCTGTTGGTCTCACCCCGCAGTCTTCGGCGCAGCTCTACCTGGCCTCTCGGCGCGCTACCTGTCTCAAGTTAATAAATCATTTTGGTCCATAAAATATTCAAGGTGGGTGGGGAGGGTTCGAGGTATCAGGCAAGCAGGGCAGGTTAAAGAATTTCTTAAATTTTTATAGCGTGACAGCCTGTCCCGCATAAGCCCCTCAGCTGTCTCATGTTCTGGGGCAGAAATGATCCTCTGTGTCACTCTAATAGTCTAGAATTACACTTGTATCACTGTCACTAGCATATGGGGATGTGTATACCCCCTAGGCCTGTGCACCCTCTGCTTTCATGGCATTTAAAATGATAACATTTGGCCAAGCTAGTTTTGACAGAAAGAGTGAAGCTCTATTCTCTCTCTTCCCCCTCCACATCGGGCGTATCGGTGACAAAGACAGCCACCAGGGGCCTGCCAGCGAGCGGCCAATCATCAGGCTTTTTACTGGATAATGATGGCGGGGCCTGACTCTGTTAATAAGGGCCCGAGCGCAGAGGGAGAGCGGCATCAGAGCTGTTCGGCTGCCATTCACTTCATTATATCTCTTATTATAGACCGCCATCTGACTCGCTCTCGCTCTCTTCCACCTGATAACATCAGTGAAGCTAAAATGCTGTGCCATCCGATGTGACGTCAGGCTCGTGTTCTCCAAATGAATCGGATTGAGTCGCTGAGCAACAGAGGATTTCTGATAAATAAATTTCGCTTCCCTTTTTTTATATCACAATTATATCAGGAATCACAATGCATACAGAGTAAAACTATTACTTGATTTCGTAACACTTCATTTTGATGGTCCCTTTTAAACATTCTGGTGACTAGAATTAACTTTGCAACTACATGTCAGCTAACTCTCATTAGAAGTATTAGTAGACTCTCTGCTTAAAGGGATATTTCACCGCTGGAAAGATGAATGTGTATTTAAATTGGGTCATATATGTAGTAGAAATGTGAAATTATTTTAGACGTTGGTGCCTTTAGACTGAGAAAATGGATCTTCATGTGGATGAAAGACAACAACTCCCAGAATGCACTTGCTCCGCTGCCCTACGAGGACACTCCCAAGCCACGCCTACCGGTTACAGAGGGCAGTATCGGGAGAAATGATACAACTAGGCTACTAGTCGACTCGAAACTGAACAGACGCCGTTTTATCGTGAGATCCCCCTATGGGCGGGTTGAAAACATGCGGGACGAGCTCCTACTGCTGGCTGTAGTCTCTCGCCTCTGGACAAAAAAGCCTCAGATGACGCTAAATGACGATTTTTGCGACATCAGAGGTTTTTTTCCAGACACACACTACAGAAATCTCTCATCTCAGGGGGACATGAGGGAGGGAAGCACGGTAACTCGAAAATACTACCGGGTTTCTAATACAAAGCTTAATGCTAATTGGTGAAGTATCCCTTTAAAATCTGATAACACCTTATTGTGATGATCCTCCAACAGACACTATACTGACTATAAGTAACTTTGCAACTACATGTCAACTTATTCTTCTAACCCTACCAGTCTACTAATACTCTACGAACACTCTAATGATAGTTAGTAGACATGTAGGTGCAACGTTACTTATAGTCAACAGAATGTGTTAAAGGGACCATCAAAATAAAGTGAAACCCTTGATATTCCATCATCAACACAACACCAATCTTATGGAATAGGACATTCAAAACTCATATGATGTTATTAATTTCAGTAGAAGCACAAAATAATATTCAAGCAGCTCTTTTCCAAATGATACCAAGCTCAAAAAGCACCACAGAAGTAGATATATACTGCCTTGTTCGCTATATACTGTATGCAAATTCTTCTGAAGTAATACCTTTGTGAGAGAAACTGACTAAACAAATCTAAGCCATATTGATTGACAGACTTGGAATATAGCGCACGAGTCATATGGACCACAGGATAAACTGTCATTATATGAGAGGAAAAAAAAAAGAAAAAAAATCTGAATCTCCTTTGGTGTTTCACAGAAAAATACATTTATATACACTACATGTCAAAAGTTTGAAGTAACTGAGATGATTGTTGTTTTTGAAATAAGTCTATTATGTTCATCAAGGCTGCATTTATTTGACCAAAAATACAGTAAAAACAGTTTTATATTTACACTGTATTCTCTTTGAATGTATTTAAAAATATGAATATATTCTGTCCTTTAAATGATATTTAAATATATGTAAATATTATATATATATATATATATATATATATATATATATATATATATATATATATATATATATATATATATACAGTGAGGAAAATAAGTATTTGAACACCCTGCTATTTTGCAAGTTCTCCCACTTGGAAATCATGGAGGGGTCTGAAATTGTCGTCGTAGGTGCATGTCCACTGTGAGAGACATAATCTAAAAAAACAAATCCAGAAATCACAATGTATGATTTTTTAACTATTTATTTGTATGATACAGCTGCGAACAAGTATTTGAACACCTGTCTATCAGCTAGAATTCTGACCCTCAAAGACCTGTTAGTCTGCCTTTAAAATGTCCACCTCCACTCCATTTATTATCCTAAATTAGATGCACCTGTTTGAGGTCGTTAGCTGCATAAAGACACCTGTCCACCCCATACAATCAGTAAGAATCCAACTACTAACATGGCCAAGACCAAAGAGCTGTCCAAAGACACTAGAGACAAAATTGTACACCTCCACAAGGCTGGAAAGGGCTACGGGGAAATTGCCAAGCAGCTTGGTGAAAAAAGGTCCACTGTTGGAGCAATCATTAGAAAATGGAAGAAGCTAAACATGACTGTCAATCTCCCTCGGACTGGGGCTCCATGCAAGATCTCACCTCGTGGGGTCTCAATGATCCTAAGAAAGGTGAGAAATCAGCCCAGAACTACACGGGAGGAGCTGGTCAATGACCTGAAAAGAGCTGGGACCACCGTTTCCAAGGTTACTGTTGGTAATACACTAAGACGTCATGGTTTGAAATCATGCATGGCACGGAAGGTTCCCCTGCTTAAACCAGCACATGTCAAGGCCCGTCTTAAGTTTGCCAATGACCATTTGGATGATCCAGAGGAGTCATGGGAGAAAGTCATGTGGTCAGATGAGACCAAAATAGAACTTTTTGGTCATAATTCCACTAAACGTGTTTGGAGGAAGAAGAATGATGAATACCATCCCAAGAACACCATCCCTACTGTGAAGCATGGGGGTGGTAGCATCATGCTTTGGGGGTGTTTTTCTGCACATGGGACAGGGCGACTGCACTGTATTAAGGAGAGGATGACCGGGGCCAAGTATTGCGAGATTTTGGGGAACAACCTCCTTCCCTCAGTTAGAGCATTGAAGATGGGTCGAGGCTGGGTCTTCCAACATGACAATGACCCGAAGCACACAGCCAGGATAACCAAGGAGTGGCTCTGTAAGAAGCATATCAAGGTTCTGGCGTGGCCTAGCCAGTCTCCAGACCTAAACCCAATAGAGAATCTTTGGAGGGAGCTCAAACTCCCAGAAACCTGACTGATCTAGAGAAGATCTGTGTGGAGGAGTGGGCCAAAATCCCTCCTGCAGTGTGTGCAAACCTGGTGAAAAACTACAGGAAACGTTTGACCTCTGTAATTGCAAACAAAGGCTACTGTACCAAATATTAACATTGAGTTTCTCAGGTGTTCAAATACTTATTTGCAGCTGTATCATACAAATAAATAGTTAAAAAATCATACATTGTGATTTCTGGATTTTTTTTTTTTAGATTATGTCTCTCACAGTGGACATGCACCTACGATGACAATTTCAGACCCCTCCATGATTTCTAAGTGGGAGAACTTGCAAAATAGCAGGGTGTTCAAATACTTATTTTCCTCACTGTATATATATATATATATATATATATATATATATATATATATATATATATATATATATATATATATTACATGATGTAAAATGAATGTGCTGCTTCTGGGGTATCCAAGCATTATAAAGGATAAACTGCATATGAAATAGTGATGGCCAAGCAATTAAGCCTTCATCATTGCTGTGTCTCTCCCTCCCGTCTTTTTTTTCCCCTCTCTCTTTCCCCTGGACTCCCCCTCTTCCCGTTTTCTCTCACTTGAGCAGACTCGAGCAGTGTGACGGAGTCCCTCTGGATTTGGGCTCTCAAGTTGTTAAAGTGGGAATCAGCAATCTCTGCTTTTTCTACCAGCAGGGAAAGAGAGGGAGTGAGAGGACAGAAGCCTGGAACAGCCCTTCCGTTATTGAGCTTGAAGGTTCAGGTCCCGGCGCTTGTGGGTGAGAAACCCCTGCTCTCGCACTATTAATCATTATGTGACCCTTTAACACCTGCTACTAACTCTCTGCCTCCAACTGCTGCCGTATTGATATCATTCCCTGTTGATTTCTTCATTTTCCGACCCCAGCCAGGACTGACCCCTTTGAAATTCCTCATAAATGTCAGTAATTGTGCATCAGAGTTCAATGAATTACTTTGGCTCGGTATTTCTCTTTTTTCTTTCTCCCATGCCCCTTGCCCAACACGCGCGCACACACACACACACACACACACACACACACACACGCAACTATGCGGCAGAGCCTCATGTATTTTGATGATATAAAATATGACCACATTTACATGCAAATAGAAGTTTGAGATTAATGGGGGAAGCAAACAGTGAAAAAAGGAGGACCGCATGATAATATGCCATTATGCTGTTTAAATACATTTACCCGTGTTTGGAGGCTGAATTAGCATGGTCTGAGCACCAGGAAATCATGTTGGTCTGATTGCAATTTTGTTTTCCAATTGATCGTACAATTTCATCAAGTTCAGCTGTCATTTCTAATAGTAACCCAGGTTTACTGACTAAATTGAAGATTTTCACTGTGGCAAAGAGATCTTGGCAGAACAGGTGAATTAGTCTGTTTATTTATTTATTTATTTTTTGTGTTCTTTTTCGCCTCGGCCCATGACACAAAATTTAAAATTCAAATATTCCAAACATGTTTCCCGTGCGCATTTCAAGCGTGTCGTTGCCAGTTGGCAGTCACGCACATAAACACACACACTAATCATTGTGTTTTCATGTTTTATGGGGACTTTCCATAGACATAATATGTTTTATACTGCACAAACTGTATATTCTTTCCCCTTACACTAACCCAACCCAACCCCTAAACCTACCAATCACACAAAACTTTCTGCATTTTTACATTTTCAATAATCACCTAGTATGATTTATAAGCTGTTTTCCTCATGGGGACCAGAAAATGTTCCTAAAAGGACAAGTATTTTGGATATTTCCATCTTTGTGGGACATTTTGTCCCAATAACGTAGGGTTTCCCAGGACCACACGCACACTCATCATTGTATTTTCATGTTTTATGGGGACTTTCCATAGAATAATGATTTTTATACTGCACAAACTATATATTCTCTCCCCTTACACTAACCATACACCTAAACCTACCCATCACACAAAACCTTATGCATTTTTACATTTTCAATAATCACCTAGTATGATTTATAAGCTGTTTTTCTCATGGGGACCAAAATAGGTTCCTAAATAATATTTCCATCTTTGTGGGGACATTTTGTCCCAATAACGTAGGGTTTCCCAGAACCGCACACGCACAGCCACACTCACACACACACACAAAGCATTTCTTAAATTTTGACTAATAATTGTCAATAAACGATCAACATTGAGTGGTGAGATTAGTATTAATTGACTCAAATCATAAATACCGTTACATTTTCCGCCTTAAAATGTAGAGTAAACCTGACTGACTCCAAATCTCTCCCGAAGCCGCTCACAGGAGTGTCCTGCTAAAGCAAGGGCCACCAAAGGCCTCATAATATACAAACAATAAATCCATTTCTGTGGGTCTCGTGTTTGCCCCCGCAGACGAAATGATCATTTGAATATTTCACAACATAATCTAGGAGTGGAATAATCTATCACTCACTCAAACGTCTGAGACGAGAGACCAAACAAATACCCGCAAGGCACCCGGAGCAAATGTCAGTCATCTCTTATCCAAAATGATGCTGACAGCTAAATGCAGATCTCAATTTTACAGAGAAGGATTCATTACCTCTGAATAATAAATGGCAAAATAAATTGTCTAATCTTCTCTTTGTACACTGTCTGGTGGGGGTGAATAACAATTTCAACAGATTTCAAGCTCAAGAAGGCATTATTGAACGCTTGAATTGTCTGACAGAATACATTCAGATATCTTTTTGATATTTCAACAAGATAAAATGCATTTATATTTACAGATGCTTTTAGTAATAGAGCTGTTTAATCACCCAGTCCTACACGCAGCATCAGTTCATAATTTCAATTTCAGTTATTCAAAAAAAAAAAAAAAAAAACCACATTTTATTATGTTTTTATTTTCAAATAACAGTTACATCCTGAATGTTTTTCCAGAGTGTTTGACAACTTTAGTGTTTTTACATATACAAAATTGTGTAACAAAGTTTGTCAGGAAGTCCCTAGAATTCAGATTTCTACTGTAAGTCAGACAGTAGTTTTATACAATATTGGACTACAACTGTGTTATTTCAGTATAATCGAGATACTGTTATAGTTTTTTTTTTTTTTTCTACATTTTATTATTATTAATTGTTAATTATGAATATATTTAGAATATATTTGTATTACTATTTTGAATTAGTTTTTATTTTATTATTTCCTGTTTATTTTAATTGTAGTTGAAGTTTATTATATTTTTGTAGTATTTATTTAGAATTGTGTAGTAGAAGTTCTAGATTTTATTAATACTGTATGTTTTATATGTTTTTTATTTATATATTTTCTGTTTTCATTTTAATTGTAGGTGAAGTTGTATTATATTTCTGTAGTATTTTTTATGATTGTGTACATGAAATTTTAGTTTTTTATTAATATTTTGAATTGGTTTTTATTTTTATATTTTCTGTTTTCATTTTAATTGTAGGTGAAGTTTTATTATTTTTTGTAGTATTTTCTTTTTTTTAATTGTGCACTTGAAGTTTTAGTTTTTTATTAATATTTTGAATTAGTTTTAGTTTTTATATTGTCTGTCTTCATTTTAATTGTAGTTGAAGTTTTAGTAATTTTGTTGTGTATTTTTGTCATCTGTGTTTTTTAAATGTCTAAATAGTTTTCATTCACTTTTATTTCAGTTTTAGTTGTTTTTAGTACTTAAAGTTAAACTTTAAACAGTTAAACTAGCTGAAATAAAATATGTTTAAGATTTTTTACAAATATTTTTATTTAAGTTTCATTTATTTCAACCGTAATGGTTTTAGTTTTAGTTAACTATAATAAACCTGGTCTGCAGTTGTGTTTTCACAAAATACAATGAATCATATTTTATAAACAAAATGTGATGATACAGAGTGAGAGTTTTGACATTCATTGATGTTAAGGCTCTGTATTCAGTGTTCTGGATATGAACACTTCATTAACTTCAAGTGCGTTCCTGCGGGAGCGAGTGTCCCGAAAACCAGGCCGCTTGAGTCTGAACACACAATGGCTACCGCTGGTGCCCCGGTGTGTTAGGGCGCTAATTTGGCTCACAGGGGAGTGGGTGGCTTAGCAGGCCAAATGTACGGCCTCTGACATCAGGGATCGATTCCAGTCGGAGGGGGTTGAGGGGCAGAACCGCAGGCCTCTCTCATTAGCTGACCAGAGGAGAACAGAGGTGCTAACTCAGCCCTCCCAGAGGAAAACACTGCGCAAACTTACTTCAGGCCATGACCATGACAATATCTGTGTGCAGTGCCTTGCAAAAGTCTCATTCCCCAATGCTGAATCCCACATCTTACACTGAGATTTAACACTCTGTGGATATTCCTATCACTGATATTTTCGAAGAATTATTTTTTACGTGCAGATTCTACAAATTGTTCAGGTGTTATTTTCTCCAGGTTGTTCAGATGTTGCTCGCACATCACAGTTTCAAATTCAGAGATTATTAAAGGGTTAGCTCACCCAAAACTGAAAATTCTGCCATTAATTCCCCACCTTCATGTCGTTCCAAACTCGTAAGACTTTCATTCATCTTCGGAACACAAATGAAGATCTTTTTAATGAACTCTGGGAGCTTTCTGTCCCTCCATTGACAGCTACACGACTACCATTTTTAAGCCCTAGAAAGGTCGTAGAGACATAAAAGTAATCCATATGACTCCAGTTTAACATCAGTTTTATGAAGAGGTGTGAGTGCTTATTTATCTCCAACGCGTTTACGCAAAAACGCAACAGTGTCTGCTTTCGCATCAATACAACACGCATGCTGTGGTGTTCTCGTGAACTTGAATGTTGTGTAAATAATGTGGTAAATTATGCTTTTTTACGCAAACAAAGCACTCAAGTTGCTTCATAAAGTTGAGGGTAAACCACTGGATTACTGTAATGCTGTTTCTACATTTCTGGGGCTTGAAAGTGGTAAGGCAAGGCAAGTTTATTTATATAGCACATTTCATACACTATGGTAATTCATGGGTATAAAGATGATACAGTTATGGACTTCTCCAATAGATCTGATTTTTCCCTAAAATCGGACAGGAAGAGCTCTAGGAAAGGAATCGATCCAATCTGCACCCCAAAGATTTGTTCGGAGGCTCTAGGACCGACTCCAGTCCGCACCCCACAGAATAGATTTGGTCCCGACCTCGAGTTTCACATTAAACTCACTACTCTACCACAGACTCAGGTCATCAACATGGTTTCATCTCTCAATTTCCCAGTAAACATTTCAGAGTAATTTATGTTTGTCTCTTACCCAATTCCCAGTTGCGTAGACTGTCAATGGAGGGTCAGAAAGCTTGGATTTCATTAAAAAGATCTTCATTTGTGTTCTGAAGATGAACGAAAGTCTTACGGGTGAGGAATTAATGACATAATTTTCATTTTTGGGTGAACTAACCCGTCTTTGAGTTGTTGAAGGACATTGACCACTCCCTTGCTAATGTGGGTTTAGGATCATTGTCTTGAATAACTTTCCCCAGAATGTCAGGTTTTATCTGAACCTAAAACTTTATCTACTTCATTTGATCCACTTCTATTCAAAGTGACATTCGGTGCATCCAGGACACATTTGATCAGTGCGCTTCCTTGGAATCAAACCCAAGACCTCGGCATTGCTAATGAAATGCTCTTCCATTAATGAGAAATAACTTTTTAATCAAGATAATTGCCACCTTAGCCCAAATGCATCTCTTTCACTCGCTCTGTCTTCCACTACCTCTTTTAAACCAGCGCAAACAACTCTTCACCACCATTTTCCACTTTAAGGCGTAAAATCCAAGTGGTTAAGTAACAAGATTGTTTCCTCCTCAGTAATTAATTGGACAGAAAGGACCGATTCAGTAGTTTTAGAGCACAAAGTGGCTGCTTATACTAACAAGACTCAGATAAAGGTCTCGGGTAATGAGAGGAGAATCTCATCAGGGCCGGAGTTTACATCGACAGAACAAAACAGAGCAGGGTAAGGTAGTAATCACCATAATGTCAGCTTATTTATTTTTGTGTATAAAGGGCCTGCATAATCAGGCTTCGCCGCTATTTCTTGAGGACTAGAAATAAGAACAAAGAGATGCAGGAGGTAATTGGTGAGAGCCCCCCCTGTTCCTGCATCCCCACCGGCACAGAGTTAAAGAGATAAAACACTGAGGAAATTGATACTCTATGCTCTTCAGGAAAATCCTCCCTCTAGACTTAAAACATTGAACAGGAGCTGCCCAGGTGCCAGAGAATTGCTAGTATTGCTCGTTGTTCTCATTTTCTGCAATAAAAAGTGTGCGATATTTGACAGGCCTGCTTATGACTGTCTTTGAGAGCATTTTTAATGACTCTCAAAGCACTGCTGCATTATATTGAGTGCCGGTTTCCCATGATATTCATACAGTAATGGGCTTTCGAATGGCTCTAAACAAGTCTCCCTAACAAGGCTACATAAAAAGTTGTCATTGAAGCAAATTCATTCCCCACTCAGGGCAAATTGCTCATAAAGAAAGCCCCTGGTCAAAACGCAATTTTCCGCAATGGTTTGTCAGCTATAGCTCAGTATTAGCCGCATATTTTAGGGTCTTAATTGGGGAATTTTGTCCTTGCCACTGTTCTGCTTTAATCTTTTGGCAGTCACTCACCTCTACTTGAAAATGACAGGAATATGTAGAGGGGCCACTTTCCCACTTTTCACGTTGTGGATTAATGTCTAGTTGGGTGGAACGGTTGAAAGACCCTGGAGACAGGAAATGATTGGATGTCAAATTCATTTTACATTATGATTCATATTTTAGTACTGTGAAAATATTGGATGTACAAAGTACACTACGGTGTTTGGCTGCATTTATTTGTTCAAAAATACAGTAAAAATGGTGAAATATTATTAGAAATTAAAATAACCATTTTCTATTTGAATATATTTTAAAATGTAATTTATCCCTGTGAGTGATGTAAAGTCTTCAGTGTCACATGATCCTTCCGAAATCATTCTACTATGCTGATTTGCTGAAAGTTTATAAGAATGGCATTTATTTGAAATTGAAATCTTTTGTCACTTTCGAGCAATTTGATGCATTATATGCATTGAACGCATAGTAGTGCGTTCAAATTCTGATTCAGGAAGTAGGATATGGACAAGAAACGATGCAAAAAAAAAAAAAAAAAAAAAGTGTGGGGGGATGGGGGGTGGGCACTATTTCATGGACGCTGGACATTGTTGGAGGCAATCCAAATAGGAAGCGTAACTGCTGGGATAGCTCTGGGGTATGTTTGGTCCTGCCATCTACACAGGTTGTTTCTTCTGACTGAAACCAGATGGTTCGCTTCAGATAATATCATCTTGCCTCTTTTTAAAAGAAGAGGGAGGGGGTCTTTCGCACCATGCTCTGAGATCTTCAGCTACTTTGTAAGGCTGCATATTATTCATGCCACAACATGGGGTCTTGGAATTCAAGCTGTCTTGTTTACTCAAAAGCTTGAAGCAGCACCATGTCCAGAAGCTTTGAGGGTCCAACTCAGGCCCCGAGATCATGGCTAATGTGACACCCGAGGCCTAATCTTCTTAGTGGACCAGGATAAAATGAGTATCCATTACCGAATCAACCTTCATCCACCCCCTCCTCTTGAGCCAGTGGCCCTCCGATAGCCAACCATGAGACAATTGCTTGATTGGGCCCTTAATCAGGTATTAGCCACTAAAGCTGTAAGGGAAAGCAGCTAATCTCCAAATTTTCTCCATCTGCACTTGCAGACCCAACTGGTTTGGCCCTACTAGATCAAAGATGGCTGGTAAAAATCAGATTAGGGGAGCAGAGAGGGGGGCGAGGAGCAGGCCAGAAGGGCCACAACAGGCCCAATCCAAGAAGAGCCCCGCTTTCCTGGCATAATCCTAAAGCTAAGCTTGCTGTTTGAAGCACAGTGCCTTTTGTGCTAACGCTTCAAGAGGGTGGAAGGAAAGAGGTAACAAAGTGTTCTTAGTTTCACATGTGTGTGCAACATCGGACGCCAACGCATACAGAACCACGTCCGTTTGATCGGCTGGTCTTTGTGTTGGGAAAAAGTCAGGTAATGCTTCGGTGTGCTAAAAACACATTTTCATAAATTTAATGGGAACATTAGTAAAACCTTCTTCAAACACATTTCTGATAGCTAGTAAACTGTCATTTTTGAAGCACTGCAGGGCTTTCCTCATGTATTATTACTAGTAGTTTATTTGCCAGTATTGTGGAACCAATTATCACTTTCAAGGGGGGCAGATTAGTTCGCAAGATGGCAGTCTCCTGCCCTGTGTACACAGAGCCATGTGGGCCAAGGGAGATCAGAGCCATGTTCCCGACAATGACCTAGCTCCAAATCCGCACAACACACCGAGAGCATTTCTACATCCTCTGGCTTTACCATCCTTATGGGTTTCAGACACGTCTCCTGTTCCATTTCACATTAAAAGGCTCATAATTACGAAACAACACTTTTATTCAGTAATATTATCGATTTAACTGCACTGACACTATCGGATGAGAACAAAATTTAAACTGAATTGAGCTGAATGATGCCAACATTATCTTCTGAAGAGCTGCTTTATAGATGCATTGAGCTCATTTCATAATTGATGAACTTTACACAATTATTAAACTGAACTGAATCAACACTAAACTAAATTGAGTTAAATAATATTGTCTTTTTAGAGCTGCTTTACAGTGGAATTTGAGTTTGTCTCACATTTGGTGAAGTTTTCATCAATGATTATTTTATTTTCCTGTTTATTACTGTGAAGCTGCTTTGAAAAAAAATCTGTGACATTATGAATGAAATGTTATCAGAGGTGTTGAATTTAACAGTTCTAATACTCAACATACTTATATTTATTTAATATATCCTACCTCTTTTCTTATTCACATTCCCCTGCTATTATATTTGTACATACATACGTATATTGTCTATTTTGCATTTGTATATATATATATATATATATATATATATATATATATATATATTTATTCATGTACTGTATCTATTTTTATTATCTGTGACTTATTTTTGTCTGTGCACTAGAAGCTTCTGTCACCAATAAACATTAATTGTGTGTGAGCATACTTGGCAATAAATCTTACTCCTAAAAAGTCTTATTTCTCCTGAAAAAGGAGCAACTTGTCTCCTCTTTCAGTGCCATATCTCAACAATATCACAATCTGTGTTCAGATTTGCTAAGGTCCCAATATCTGCAATCAAACATCAATCAATTTGAACTCCAACATGGCAGCAAATGATCTGAGCTGCTCTTCACATTCATTTAACAATCAGCAATTGAGTAATTCACTTCCACGTTTATTCATTCTACAGAAATTTAGGAGGAACATATGATACAGTTAATGCTTCAATGAAACAAACTCAAAGTCTTATGATCTATGAAAGTCTAAGCGATACTTTATTTTATTTTTTTCAGGGTGATGACAGTAAGATAATGAGTTGTTTAGTAGTTTTTTAGGCCGAAATTTTTTTTTGTCACATACAGCAAACATCTCCTCACTATAACGCTAGCTGCCTGTCCCCTGAATACACTGTAAAAAAACACAGTCTCTGTAGACAGCCCAGGCTCCACAAACGGCAACAAAAACAAACAGGCCCAGCCTGGACCATGAAACATAACAAACAGTGTTCCAGCCAATAACCGACAAGAACGATTTGTGGGTGGGGGTTGGGGGGTTAATGCACGTGCACATGAAGGGGGGTGTGGGGAGTGGAGGAGAGAGAAGCATGAAGAGGGAAGTTAGCTAGAGGAGAGATGTCCTAGACAACGACAACGACTAATGTTAGAATTATATTCTCTTGAATTTTGATATGGCCGACACACGACCAAAGAGACGACGTTCCGATGAACAAATAGCAAAGAAGAGGGAAAAAGTTGAAGGAACGCAAAGTCCCGAATTTACATCGGAAAAGCACGGAAGGGAGGGGGACGGGATGAGGAGGAGGGAGGGTCGAGCTAGCCTCCGTTTTGTTTGACAATACTTCGAACGTCAACAAGAAGTGACGTCACCCAACATCGCTTAGAGCAGCTTTAAGACACATTTACCCAGTTTCACAGTCAATGCTTAAGTTAGTCCCAGACTAAAATGCATGTTTGAGCTGTTTTAACTGAAAGCAACTTGTACTGATATCTTAAAATATGCCATTGTTTTGTTTCAAGATACACACAAGTAATGTTTTCTTCTATATGGCACATTTATAAAAACAACGTAAATATCCTAAAATGTCCTGAACTAAGGCCTAATCCTGGCTTTAATCTAAGCTCTGGCTGTGAAACTGGGCCAGGCTTTCTCAGACAGGCGGGATATTTGAGGTTTAACTTTATTATTTACTGTGTTTTCTACATCAGGAGACCAGGAAGATTAACCATATGTACAAACTGAAGCATCAGTTAGTCTGTTTAAAAAGCTGTTTAACACAACAACATACACACACACGCGCACGCACACACACACACACACACACACACACACACACACACACACATATACAGGTTCCCTTTCAAGGGAACTCCCGTTGCGTCGAGAATGACGCTATGGGGAACGCTTTGCGTGATGACGTCTTGAAGCACATGTAAAATCAGTCCAATGGTGTAGCGGGACGTCAGAGGCGGGTGACGTCACGTACCAGGAAGCTATAAAAGCCGGCCCGAAACAGAAAACGAAAGCTTTCTGAGTCTTCAGTCGCGCTCTGTGTTGAAATCTGTCCTTGTTATTTGGTGTTGTCTGTCTATATATATATATATTTATTCAGATATGGCGAGCAAGCAGCAGTATCGAGTGTGTGTCCATCCCTGCCCGCGTTATTTAACGGGAGGTGACACACACACTCTTTGTGTTGTTTGTTTGGGAGAGGAGCATGCCCAGTCAGCACTCGAGGGTGGTGACTGTGTGCATTGCTGTGCGCTTCCATTGCGGACGCTCCGATCCCGGTTGGCTCGGTTCAATCCCGACCACGTTCC
The DNA here is from genome assembly GCF_963993115.1 of Abramis brama. Classification (NCBI taxonomy): domain Eukaryota; kingdom Metazoa; phylum Chordata; class Actinopteri; order Cypriniformes; family Leuciscidae; genus Abramis; species Abramis brama. The sequence continues at coordinate 29,605,478 of NC_139979.1, read as the reverse complement.
CCAGGGCTCGGGTCCCGCCGCGGCTGAGGCTCGGCGGCGATCTCAGACCTGGGGTTCGCAAATGGATCTGTCAGTGGATGTTGAGACGGGCTCTGCCTTATCTCAGCCTCTTACTGACAGATCCAGTGCCTCTCATCAGGGTGTGGAAGCACGCGCTGCGGTTTCTTCCCCCCCGATAGAGGCACCAATACTGCAACTATCCAGCTCTGAGGAGTTGGATGTTGTAAGTATTGATGCTGAGTCTGAGGATTCGCCACCTCAGTCTCATGCTTTTGAAGAACTGCTCGATGTGATCACGAGAGCAGTTGACAGATTGTCTATTGAGTGGCCAGAGGATAGGCAGGACGTTCGTTCAAAAAGCAAACTCGACGAACGCTTCCTGCCATCTCGTGCTCAGCCCCAGCGTAGGAGCCTGCCGTTTTTCCCCGATCTCCACACCGAGGTGTCGAGATCGTGGGGGAGACCAGTCTCTTACAGAGTTTACACACCACACACCTCTCTATATTCCACTATTTCACAATATAAAGAGCATGGTTATGGGGAGATGCCGAAGGTGGAAGAGACGCTCGCGGGCTATCTCTCTCCAGCAACGGCATCTTCCCTGAAGGCTCCTACACTTCCCTCAAAGCCAGTAAAGTTGACATCTTCCCTGATTAATAAGTCGTATGCAGCCGCTGGTCAAGCTGCAGCGTGTCTGCATACGATGTCTATTTTACAAGCCTATCAGGCAGAATTATTGGGGGATTTAGAGGAGGGCGGGGGAATCGGTCCCGACACTGTGGCTGAACTGCGCAGAGCCACGGATGTTTCTCTCAGAGCCACCAAGGAGACCGCTAAATCTATCGGGCGGTCTATGGCAGCCCTGGTGGCTACTGAGAGGCATCTGTGGCTCAACCTGAGCGATATTAAGGACAAAGAAAAGCATGTTCTGTTAGACGCTCCGGTTTCCACTGCCGGGTTATTTGGGGATGCAGTAAATATTGCGGTTGCAAAATCACAAGAAGCCGCTAAACAAGCATCTGCTCTTCAAAAGCTTCTTCCCCGCCGTTCTTTCTATGAGGCTGCTGAGCGGGAGCAGCCTCACTCCTCTAAAAAGGGTGCTGAGCATCGTGCCACTCAGAAGCAGAGCGTGTCCTCCCGTGCTCCCCCACAAAAATCTCGGGGACACGGAGGGCGCGCTCAAACCCAGCAGTCTTCGAGGGGTAGAACGGATCTGCGGACCGTTATTACCGCCAAGAAGGCTGCTGGGAAGAAATCCTGACGTCCGAGGGCTCAGGATTAATGAGGGTAGTCCCCCCCGAAGCAGAGCGGTTAACACCTCTTTTTACGGTGCCCGTCTCTCTTCGGTACCCTCAGGGGACCGTTCTGCCAACCCTGCCGCCATCGGTGTTACAGGGCGCAGCGGTCTCCGGCGAGCACATATCTCAAGGACCACCCGGAAACGTAGTGGCCTCGGGATGCCCGCCCCCTCCGAGGAGGGTGTTAGAGCAGTCTGTTCGGTCGCTCCCTGCCGGTGCGCCGTTACAGGGCGTCGAATTGACTGCTCAACAACAACAAAATCCAGAAACCAGTCTCGAGAGGCTGGTACCTCTAGTAGAATCTTTGACAGCGTGGAAGCTACTGTCAAATGTTTCTCGTTGGGTCCTGCAGACCGTAGAAAAAGGGTATCAGATACAATTCAAGAAACGCCCACCTCGGTTTATGGGGGTCCTACCCACAGTGGTGGGCCCCGAGCAGGTTCTGGTTATGGAACAGGAAGTAAACACTCTGTTAGAGAAAGGGGCCATAGAATATGTACCTCCCTCCGACAGGGAAACCGGGTTTTACAGCCGGTACTTCATAGTTCCAAAAAAGGACGGGGGATTGCGTCCCATTTTGGATCTTCGAGTTCTGAACGAGTCAGTCATGCAGCTCAAGTTCAAAATGTTGACATTGAGACAGATCGTGCCACAGATCAGGTCCGAGGACTGGTTTGTCACGATAGATCTCAAGGACGCATATTTCCATATTTCCATCCGTCCGTGTCATTGGAAGTTCCTGAGGTTTGCTTTCGGGGGCAAAGCATACCAATATCGTGTTCTTCCATTCGGCCTAGCTTTATCACCCCGCACTTTCACGAAATGTATGGATGCAGCTCTGGCGCCTCTGCGCCTTCAGGGGATTCGCATCATGAACTACATCGACGATTAGTTGATTTTAGCTCAGTCGCATCAGTTGGCGGTTCAACATCGAGATGTTGTTCTCGCCCACATGAAAGAGCTGGGGTTACGGCTGAACGCCAAGAAGAGTGTGCTTTCTCCACTCCAGAGAACCACTTTCCTAGGCGTGGTTTGGGACTCAGTGTCGATGCAGGCGCGCCTGTCACCGCCACGTATAGAGTCCATCCTTGCAGCTGTGAAAAGTGTAAAGCTAGGCCAGCTACTCACTGTCAAACAGTTCCAGAGACTGTTGGGTCTCATGGCAGCAGCTTCCAACGTGATACCTTTTGGACTGCTGCACATGAGGCCCCTGCAGTGGTGGCTCAGGACCAGGGGGTTTTCCCCGAGGGGCAACCCATTTCGCACAATCAAGGTCACGCGGCGATGCCTACGTGCCTTGGTTATGTGGAAGAAACCTTGGTTCCTGTCCCAGGGCCCAGTGTTGGGAGCTTCTTGTCGTCGCAGACTGCTAACGACGGATGCTTCCCTCACGGGTTGGGGAGCGATCCTGGAGGGTCGCTCAGCTCAAGGTCTGTGGGAAGACCATCATCGTTCCTGGCATATCAATCGCCTAGAGATGTTAGCTGTCTTCCGGGCTCTGAGGAGCTTTGTCACAGACCTCAGGGGACACCATGTGTTAGTGCATACGGACAACACGTCGGTAGTCGCCTACATCAACCACCAAGGGGGTTTGCGCTCGCGCCCATTATCAAATCTGGCACGCCATATCCTCTTGTGGTCCCAGGGGAAGTTGCTGTCACTCAGAGCAGCCTACATCCCCGGGGTTCAGAATATAGGAGCAGACACTCTGTCGAGGCAGGGGCCGAGGCCCGGGGAATGGAGGCTCCACCCCGAGGTGGTGGAGCTGATATGGAGGGAGTACGGCCAAGCACAAGTGGATTTGTTTGCGTCTCGAGAGACGTCTCACTGTCCACTTTGGTTCTCCCTCACGCATCCAGCTCCTCTGGGACTGGATGCTATGGTTCAGACGTGGCCGAGGCTACGTCTGTACGCCTTTCCCCCAGTTGCTCTGCTCCCGGGAGTTCTGGAGAGAGTTCGCAGGGACCGGGTTTGCCTGCTTCTAATAGCCCCGCGTTGGCCGGGCAGAGTATGGTTTCCCGATCTGGTCTCCCTCCTCGACGGGCATCCTCTGGAGTTACCCGTCAGGAGAGACCTTCTGTCCCAGGCAGGGGGCTCAATATTTCACCCCCGCCCAGAACTGTGGAACCTGTGGGCTTGGCCTCTGAGGGGGCCCAGCTCATAGAGTCAGGTCTCTCAACTGAGGTTGTTGAGACCATTCTACAGTCCAGAGCTCCCTCCACGAGGAAACTTTATGCCCTGAAGTGGAGAGTATTCACTTCTTGGTGTAGTGACCGTCGGTTGGACCCAGTCCACTGCCCAATTGGTACAGTGCTGGAGTTCCTGCAGGACCGGTTCACTGCAGGTCTGACCCCGTCCACTTTAAAGGTCTATGTGGCGGCCATAGGTGCTTACCACATTCCTTTGGGTGGAATGTCTGTGGGGAAGGACCCTCTGGTATCTCGTTTCCTTCGTGGCACTTGGAGGCTGAGGCCTGCAGTCCGCTCTAGGGTGCCGCCATGGGACTTGTCCATTGCTCTACAAGGCCTGTCCCTGGCCCCCTTTGAGCCCATTGAGGAGGTTTCGGAAAAGTTTCTAACTTTGAAAGCTATTTTCCTTCTTGCCATTTCTTCTCTTAAGAGAATTGGGGATATTCAAGCATTGTCGGTTGCTCCGTCCTGCTTAGAGTTTGCTCCGGGTATGGTGAAAGCTTTTCTCCATCCCAGACCGGGTTATGTCCCCAAGGTCCCCACTAATGTGGCCAGACCTATTATTCTGCAGGCCTTCTGTCCTCCTCCCTTCCAGAATGCGGACCAGGAGGCTAATAATTTGCTTTGCCCAGTTCGGGCGTTAGACGCCTACGTCCACAGAGCTGCCCTGTGGCGCAGAAGTGATCAGTTGTTTGTTTGCTTTGGCTCCCCTAACAAGGGAGGGCCGGTGTCTAAGCAAAGAATGAGCAAGTGGGTGGTCGAGGCTATCTCACTTGCTTATGAGGCGGCTGGGCAGCCTTCTCCTTTGGCTGTCCGGTCGCACTCTACAAGGAGTATGGCGGCCTCTAAGGCCCTTATTTCAGGAGTTTCACTACAGGATGTCTGTGATGCGGCAGGCTGGTCCTCACCGCACACTTTCGTCAGGTTTTACTCTTTGGATCTAGACTCTGCTCCAGGGTCTCATGTTTTGTCATCCTAGTGCTGCTCTATTAGATTACACACAGGACAGACATTCGTAGCTATGGAGGCGTTGGTATAGACGTTCCCCATAGCGTCATTCTCGACGCAACGGGAGTTCCCTTGAAAGGGAACGCCTCGGTTACGACTGTAACCTCGGTTCCCTGAAGAGGGAACGAGCGTTGCGTCGCCTTGCCATATCTCCTTCATGCCTGTCAGCTCGACTTCAGACTTTTACGAAGCTTTCGTTTTCTGTTTCGGGCCGGCTTTTATAGCTTCCTGGTACGTGACGTCACCCGCCTCTGACGTCCCGCTACACCATTGGACTGATTTTACATGTGCTTCAAGACGTCATCACGCAAAGCGTTCCCCATAGCGTCATTCTCGACGCAACGCTCGTTCCCTCTTCAGGGAACCGAGGTTACAGTCGTAACCGAGGCGTTTTCAAGTTTTATGGGGACAAGACATAATGATTTTTACACTGTACAAACAGTAAATTATCTCCCCTAACACTAACCTACCCATCACACAGAAATTTTACATTTTCAAAAAACATCACTGATTTATAAGCTGTTTTCCTCATGGGCACCAAAAAACAAGGACAAGGATCCCAACAAGGACAAGGATTCCAGATATTGCCATCATTGTGGGGATTTTGTCCACGTAATGGGAATACCTGAACCACACACACACACACACTTTATATAGTTCCTAAGAAAGAAATTAAAATAAAGACAGTATAATTCTAACCAGTTTTGTTTATTTCACTTAAATACATTTAATTATTGCAGTGTTAAACATTTTTCTCAATTTTTCTCAACTAAATCAGATTAAAATGGCAAAAATAAATAAATAAATAAATAGTTTTATAGGTGGATTTTGACATGTGAAGCTAATTTACCTTCATGGGTGATGCAAAAGGAGTCCATTATGGATATATTGGCGTGAACGAATGATTAATTAAGTTGTAGATTGTTCCCAGATGTTTATTAAACAAAGCAAAGGCTGTTTTCCCTTCAAAAGCTTAAAACTTCAACATGAAAGTTGCTCTTCATCACCTAACATGGTCTTTATGTCTAGCAATCATTGTTTTCAAGTACTGGCAGCTGCTGTTGAGAAATAATGTGGGTTTTTTTAGGTCTTAAAGTTACAGACTACAAGCTCTACTTATTAATGCGGATTATGTTGATGGTGAGAGGAACAAAGGTGAAGTGCAGTGTACAGAAGAGGACTGAGAACAGCCGTAAATCACAAGAGAGTTTGTGTGTGTGTGTTGGGAGGAAGGGAGTGAAAGTGCTGAAATTATTATTGACTGGACCCTATTTACTTCACACTTTTCAATTATTGCTGTAAAAGCAAAGGTGTCTCTTTAATTGCAGAGGCCGAGGCCTGAACAGCGAGTGTCAGGGGAGGTTCTGCCAACCACTGACTCCTGCACTTCAAGTTTGACTTTTACGTGTTCAAGGGTAAAGACCTCTGGCGCCAGTAAACACTTTGACTTCTGAACACACTAAGACCCCAAAAAAACAGCTTTTACACTGTGGGAAAATAGAAATATATAATATACAAAATAATACAAACAATATTTACACTAGACAGTTTTTAACTTTGTCAGTTTCACAAGAGAGTAAAATCATGATATCAGCAATAAAATCACTGTAGAGCCATGTATGTGGCAAAATAAATATGATCTCAAAAATGAATTACATTTATAAATAATAATATCAATTAAACAAAGTTGAAACAAAGTTCTTTAGCCTAACTCTTTTACTCTGTTTACCATGTTTTAATTGTTTGAACCATAAAAAAAAAAATATTTAGACAGCTAAGCCATCGAAAATGTCTCAATGGCATTGCATTTGACGATAAAACATCAAGCAAAGTATTCATTTTAATTTGCTATTCAAGCAAAATATGAAGATATATGAAGAAGATCATTTGCTTTTAAATGATAAAGCAAATGGCAAAAAGTTAGTATTGTGTGATTTCGTTTATTTGCGATCTCAACACCTGTGGTTCCTGCATGTGTGAACTTAAAGTCCCCGTTTAGTCAACAATTGTATCCCTTAAAACTAATCTCTTATCACCAAATTAACATTTTTTTTTCCTGTGAAATAATTTCTTCATGCCTTAAAATAGCTTGAATGTAACTCTACACCCTTGCTTCATTTAGTATATGCGGATCCATTAATATGCTAATTAGCCCCGCCTCTCCTCACTTACACCAGCTCAGAGATCCACACAGCCAACTTACTGAGGTAAACGCTGCACAATGGTTTCGCTCTTTACAACGTCAGTAGCCTTTTCTTGACTACATTATCAAACAAGCTAATAATGTGTTGCTAATGTTATACAATCCATGTTCCTGTTCGCCATCTCAGAGTCAAACAGCTACCTTCTAACAATCATCAGTGGAGAGAGGCATAGAGTTCATCATAGCTTCGTAATATACACCATACACCCGCTATATTGCTAAATCGACACGATTTTTCATATCAACAGAAAAATATGCCGGGATAACCTGGCTTCTCTCGAGACACCCCTGCTAGTTCACTGTTAATGATATGCTAAAGCTCGCCGGCACATTGACATGATTGGTTACAAGGTAGTTTGTGACATGGTTTGTCTTAAAGCATATTAAAAACACCACATAGACATATAAACAACATTAAAACTTGATTTTTACCCCCCGGGGGGGTCTTTAAGGAGAACTGATTCATACCCCAGACAGCAACGTAGTGTCGATCCAGATCCGGCCCACATCTGGTACACATGGATTCCATCTCGGCCAACACTATGTTGCTGTCTGGGACATCAAAAAAAAAAAAAAAAAAAAAAAAACACCAGTTGATTCAAAGGCATTGGGAAAAAAACAGAAATGAATGAAATGAATGTTCTGTAAGAAGTACTTGGCACCCTGACATTACTAAGTGTTATATACCTACTGTATTTGTGCTATTTTACAAGAACTTTGAATGTGGCTCATCAGCAGATTTTATGTGCGAAACCATCCATTTCATAATCAGAACCTATGCAGACGTCATGCACGTCTTTATGTGCGGAACCGGTTTTGCTTTTCTGGCTGAAATCGGTGCTGTAAACGTGTACGTCTCTCCCCTAGAAGGTCACGGAGCGCATGGCACCAGGAAGCTCGCTGCCTCACTTCGATTGTCTGATTTTTTCTCCTTCATTACCACTAGCAGCTGTGAATAAGATGGCCCCGCTCTCTTTTTCCCCCAGCTGAACTCGCTAAGTGCTGTTGTGCAGTTTTATCAGAGTAGCTGGAAGACTCCGGGGAGATGCACTATCTCCTTTGGCCCTGAAAATTGATATTGAACACGGGGGGAGAATCTCACGAGCTGGTAGCAATTAGCTAAAAAGGATTTGCAACTCTCTGTGATTCATCGCACAAGAGATCGAAGTCATTTAAAGAGACGGTTTTGACTCGCTCTTGCCCTCTTTTCAAGATACAGCTCCGTTAGTCCCTTACAAGCTAGTGTGACATTTCCTATTTTAAGGCCTATTTCTCTTCCTGAAAAGTTGCAGTGTGCTGCGGCACAAACAGGGCCTTTGATTCGTTCATGTTTACGCACCTAACGGCGGGCTGCAAGCTCTATATTGGCTGCTCTGGGTTTGACTTGTGAATTGGCGGAGTAATGAGACAAGGAGGAGAGTTCATTAAGAAAGAGAAATGTTTGCTGGGGCTTTAACAAACACATGGCTGCCGAACTGTGTTGAGTCCTCGATATTTCAGGCAATTAAAAGGAAATCTGGGCTCTAATAAACTCAATGTTCAGCCAAGTAGCATTTATAGCACTTGTGCATGCTGAGAGTTCATTTTAGTCCACATTGTTTTGTTCACATTAAAGAGACAGTGATAAACTATTCCTCGAGCTTCATTATTTCAACTTACAGGGTCAATGTATTTTTAGCCCTAAAAGAGGGATTTTACTAGATTTTTTTTCACATTTGCAGTTGCCAATTTTTATATTAAAAGAATTTGTATTAATACCTCTATGTTCATGTTCAGACTTATATTTAGTATGTTAATAGCAAGTTTGTTCAAATACAGCTCCTCGCTGCATGGGTCCACTATATGTCCACCTAACAGCAAATATCAACATATTTAATATAGTTATTTGCTATTGTGTATTTGAGTTCAAAATGTGGATATACGCTAGTTTAGATTAGATTCAAACACTTTCTAGTTCTAATACTTGCATTTGTTTCTGTGGTGGAGGTTTTATGCCATAACCAGTCATCTTTAAATTCATTTTGATCAATAGATATCTAAATCATCATTACATTTTATTTCCATTGATAAAAAACAAGTTGTTATATGCATCTAATTTGAAGTGGTTATTGAAGGGTTAATCCACATGGATTTGGACTTCTTTACCTTCTTTCTCAGTAAGGGTTGCATCATAATAAACGTCAGTCAGATGGGAAAAATATATATAAATATGCCATCCACATACATCAGTTCAAAAGCACTGACTGGAAACACGTCATGTCTATGAAGCAGCACAGCCAACTCTCTTCACGGCCCACGTATTATGATGGTAGATTTTTGAACTTCCATGTGCGATTACCTCCAGAAGAATTGTCGTAGAGAAGCTGTCAAAACTCTGCTGTCAAACATGACCAACACAGAAGCTCAATGTTTTGCAATTAAAAATGCAGCTTACATACAGCAAGCTCACCCTAAAAATGCCAAAGACGCCATGTCAACAAAGCCAACTTCCCGCCCGTTGCACGCCGATGTTCGATACGTGCGTGAGAAGCCCCGGATCTCATCAGCATGCACGGACTGGCAGGTCCGCCCTGGTGAAAGCTATCGTTTAAGAATTGAGCGGCGACCATTAATAGAGCCAGAAAGATGACAGATGACTTCATATGCCATGCAAGCAGGCCCAGACAATAGCTTTAGCTATGACAGATTGCCTGGCTGTAACCCACTTTATGTTAAACTCATTCTCACTGTCCAATTTCACAAGTGTAATTTTGTTCCTATGCATGGCATTGTCCTCGGCGGACTAACCGAGTTCCTTTGGTAATGATTCCCTTTTCTATTGTATTGTTTTCTGCATAATCGGCCCGGTAGTCAAGGGTTTGGGTGACACAACCATCTGTCAAGTTCATTTGCTTTGTAAGGTGTGCTTGGAATAATGGTCCATACAACTGGAGGCTATCCGTTATCAAAGAAGAATATCCCCCGTACCTCGCTCGATGTGCCCGAGACATTTCCCCCTCCTCCCTTCCTCTTATTATGCTATACCCTTGGCTCCATCGCCTCATTTTTTTCGGCAGCTGTCACATGGGCATCTTGTATTATGAAATTTAAAGCCACGATTCAATTAAGGGTATGAGTTATCATCCTTACCGGCTCACCTCTGCTCCGTGGGGGCGGCTCCACAGACTGCAGCGCTCACCAGAAATGATCTGCCGCTCGTTGAGCCTGTCAGCTCTCATTTGGGAGAGTCCAGTTTAATCTGGACCCGCGCTGAAATCTCATACTGCCACCGCTGCGTTTTCATCTGTCTTGCCTACGAGAGCCAAAAGTTGACTGCTGAAATATACTGTCTATATTGAGTGGGTCGTGGCAGCCGGCGCAAACCGGGATGGAGAACACGCGCCGTGCGAGTCCCGAAAGAAACATGGGGAAGACCTTTCGGAGCTAGCTGCGCTTGGAGTTGGCTGTGCCGTAGCGGGACATAAAAAAATGTCCCCTGAATGTGCGTAATTTGCCTGGCAGAACCGAAGTTAAGGGATCGTGTTGCACTTGTGATGCTGGTTCTTTGGCCTCTCGGCTCTGTTCACAGTGGGCTGTTCTCACAGAGGGCAACGTCAAAAACACGTGTTTCACAGCCCAAAGTCCCTTCACGCCATACACCTCAAATGTACAAGGTCACGGCTGATGGACAATGATGGACTTTGTTTCAGTAGAGCGCACAATGACAAACACACAGAAGGTGCTTCCCAATTCACATGCACCATTCTTTGCCATTTTGTAGTGTGAGTAGCGTGTTCACCTGGATGATGCACTTAATTAACCGAAGAACTGGACACTTCATGCACTTAAAGGAATAGTTGACTTAAAAAATGAAATTCTGTCATCATTTACTCACCCTCAAGTTGTTTCAAACATGTATGAATTTCTTTCTTCTGCTGAACACAGAGGAAGATATTTTGAAGACTTTCGGTAACTAAAGAGTTGATGTACCCCATTGACTTCCATAGTAAAATATATGGAAGTCAATGGGGTCCATCAACTGTTTGGTTACCGACATTCTTCAAAATATCTTCCTCTGTGTTCAGCAGAAGAAATAAATTCATAAAGATTTGAAACAACTTGGAGAGTAAATGCTGACAAAATTAAAAATTTTAGGTCAACTATTCCTTTAACTGTTACAGCATTCATTTCCTTATCAGACTCTGATGCTGGATTTAAAAAAATAAAAATAAAATAAAATTATACACTAGACAGTTGAGAGCACAGTATGTCATTTGGGACTATTATAGGTTGTGTGTTTGCTTTATTTGCCCCTTTGATGATTGGAACCAGAGTGTTGCTCAATGTTGTCCTATTTTTTGTCCTATATGAACATACTGCATATCCAAATTCTTCTGACCAAGTTAACCATTTTCATATGGACTAACAGATCCCCTGATGTTTTCTATGGTGGCATTCACTAACATAGATGGCAGTGCAGGAATGGACATGATAAAACGTCAGGAAGCGTGAATGCCAACCAAATGGCTGCAGTATCTCTCCAACAGGCGCGTGGTGCCGGGTTCTCTGGCAGAGAGTTGATCCGAGGGGATCCAGATCAGCTGTGCGGGGTATTGGGTGGTTATGGCCGCCATACTACCTGGCATTGAGGAGGTTCATTAGCCGAGTGTTTGGCCCCAATCAATGCACTGTGATGCCCATAGTGTTTGGCGTCTCAGCGCCCAGGCTTTTATCCACATCCTGGGAGACCTATTAGATCTAGCCTATTTGCGATTATATGGTTGTACTCTTAGGTGGGTTCTGTGCACGAATATTTGACATTTGTGTGGTTCAGTGTAGCTTCCAAATTGAGCATAATGTCAAAAATGATTAAACTGGCAGAGAGGCAAGCTACAGTTTTAGGCCTCATGTTTTCAAGCCTTAAAATTAGCATATAATATTCAATGGTCATATTAAAGGGGTACTTCATCTCTGGCAAAATGGGCTTTCAATAAAACGTGGCTGCATATGCAGTAGAAAGGGGAAAAATTTAAATAAGTGCTTCCTAACTAGTGATTTGAGAAAAAAAGGCTGTTGTTGGAAAACTTCAACACCCATAATGCACTGCACATGTTGCCATTCAAAGCCACTCCCACCAGTCTGCTATGGATACACTTGACCAGAGTCAAATATGGCCTTGGCTTAGTAGGAAATACTTCTTAGCAAACATTTAGTAATAATGGTGTTGACTTGTATTGCTCCCTGGTGCAAGAATTCAAAGAGTAAAAGTCCTTGCACACTGAGTTCGAAATTTTCGTATGCGTTTTTTCGTATTCGTCATTCGGTGGCTCTGAATTGTCAAAACACCTCTTAAAGTGATTGCTACGGATGCGAAAAACGCCAAAAATCAAGCCTGATCCGAATTTTTTTTTTTATGACAGACAAAAGTTTCGGACTCAGTGTGCAAGGACCTTAAGCGTTTAGTGGGAGCGGTTTATTTTCGGTTTCCATTGAAAGATCCAGCATGTTGTAGGCAGTAGCTAAAGGCTGCAAAAACTGTTAAATATGGAGAGAACGACGCCATGGGAAATCTGAAAAACCTCCATGTTTGTAGTCAATATTTCAAACTGGATGACAATGAACACAGTGTTTTTGGTCAAACGGAGGGGGGGAAAACTAAAAGAAACTGTCATTTTGTCAGTCCCCCCCCCCCCCCCCCCCCTTCTCGAATAAAGATTGTTAATTTATATATACTACCAGCATTGTAACAATACAAAGCAGGTTGAAAATCAGAGAAAAATCTGATAAACTTTAAGAATTTAAAGTTTTGTTTGTGCAGTGCTGAGGGAGTAATGCATACTCGCACGTTCACCACACAGCAACGAGTAAAATCAAGCTACAAACATCTCCACTGAGGCTGAGATGCTTCTAAGAATCTTCAAGGAATAACAACATTTATCAAATAATGATTTAGCACATAAATGATTTAAGCCATGCTACTTTGTTTTAGTAATTGCTACTCATGATAACTGTAATGTGGAAATGTTAGCGAGAGAGGATTTTGCAGGGTTTCCAACATTTTCATCAATTATTTTTGATTCTCTCTTATAGCTGACAAATACAACGGTAACCACTTTAGTACTTTCATACAATCGAGCGAGCGATGTGTCTGCTGTGAGGTTTTATTAAAGTTTATTGGCCATGTAAAAACCTCTCTGTAGAAAATAACTGGCTTCGTCTGTCCTGTCACCATGAATTTAGGTGGGGCGTCTATCCGCTGCTCCCGAAGCCTCCAGCGGAGCTACAGGTAGGAACAGTCTTCTTCAATTAAATCTAATCATCCCTCTAAATCAATAATTGTGCTAAAGGCTGCCTTCAAATCTGGGAGGGATTCACATCTAATGTGCTGATCCAGCTTGTCTGGGCCAGCCTCCTTGTGTACTGAAACCAAAGCAATTTAGTCGTTGCCTACGGGCCTTCTGGCAGTCCCAGAGTCGGAGTGTTGCGAGGACTCGGAGATACGATTTAATCTGATACATCTGTGTGCACGCTGGAGTTAAGCATGGCTATAGCGGGGGCTATGATTCAAGTGAGAAGTATTATCGCTTTCCTACAATAACAATGGCGCGGAGCGTGGGGAGACCTTGGAAAAACAGCTCGCGTCAACCTAATCTGACTTCTCCTTTGCTCGCACGTCTCAAATCCAGCCTGGAGACGGGATAACCTCGCAGCTGACCAGTCGAGTCTCTGGCCTGCCAAAACAGACAAGGCCGAAGGAAATTAAATAGGTGGGTAAGAGAGTATCCACCCGTGCATGCGTGTGTTCCTGTGTACTTCTTGGATGCGAATGGAGCAGTGAGTCATATCCACTACTGTTTGTTCCAGACACCAAAAAGTTGGCCTCGAAATTACTGATGTGCTATTTTTTTTTTTTTTTTTATCAGACAGCACACGGGGAAATCTGCAAATGAATCATTGGCATGGTGACATCAGACCATAAATTCTTCTCTGCTCCGTCCACAAACTTCTAGTGTCTCATAGTTTTTCATAGCTTTCATTGCAGTAACAACATAACCCTAATTTAAGAGATGCAAAGCTTGCAGGATGAGCTCGTTTTTTTTTTTTTGGGGGGGGGGGGGGGGGTTATCTGGAAAAGAACAGAAGCTCCTCCGCAGTGCGCAACTCCTCCTAACTAAAACACAGATGTGCGATGAGTGAACAGCTTACATACAGTGATGTGCATGCATATATTAGGTTAAAATCAATGACAACATTTATTTTTGTTCTATTTGCATTGCATCATGTATTTTAAAGGAATACTTTAAATTTAAATTCTGGCATCGTTAAATGTATTTAATGATTTCAATTTTGACTAATTTTCACTGCACAAATAGATTTGAATTAAAGTCTCTGTTCTCAGAAAATGTGGTCATCTGCATTATAAAAATAAGTCATACGAGTTTGAAATAACATGATAACATGACAAATCAATAAAATATTTATTTAATACATGTAGCCTGCCACCACCAAGTCAACAACAACTAAACTATGTAAAAATAACACAATTTTAAATTAAATATTAATTGATTAAAATGACTTGCTGCCTAATACACAGGTTTTAAAGGGATAGTTCACCCAAAAATGAAAATTAGCCCATGATTTACTCTCTATTTTTCTTACACAAACTCATCGCTTCGCTTCAGAAGGCCTTTATTAAACCCCATGAGACATGTGGAGCACTTTTATCATGGATGGATGCACTTTTATGGACTTTAAAACAGAAACAACCATTCACTGCTCTTATAAAGCTTGGAAGAGCCTGGACATTTTTCTATATTACTCCGATTGTATTCGTCTGAAAGAAGAAAGTCATACACAACTAAGATGACTTGAGGGTGAGTAAATCATGGGCTAATTTTCATTTTTGGGTGAACTATCCCTTTAAGAGTAGAGCATTTAGTACTTTTCTTTTGCAATTGCAAAAATTTTTCACAACATCCAGCACTATAATATCAAATGATGTTAACCAATCCACAGTACTCACATCATTGAGGATGTGATTGTGTTCCCTCTTGACTTATATGGATAATATGGCTGGTCCCTCATTCCCACGAGCCCTTTATATGAGCTAAGTCACCAGAGGATACGTCTCAGACGGTGAATGACCATTATCTGTTTCAAATGCTTCAAGAGGCTCGCGATAAGAATTTCAGAGCAGGGCGGCAAAGGTTAAAAGGAGAGATAGTTCTTGTCATCGTTCATCTAGTGGATGGGAGAGAGGCAACGGGAATGGCGCGATATCTTAAAATAGGCGAGTGATGGAGGCGAAGAGCAGATAGACACTTTAAGCAGCTCAAGTCACAGTTCAACAACCACTAGTGCTGTAAGACAGGACAGTTCAGCAGTATCGGCATCAAAGTTGGCCCATTCTCCGACATATGAAGTTGGCTATTTCACCGATGATGAATCTTAGATGATATGGAGCAAAAAAGAGCTTCACATTTGTTTGCTGGCCTGTTCTTTAGCTATCTCCAGCATGAAGTTGGATATCTGGCCAATGATGAATCCTATTCAACAGTAATTTCAACATTTATGGGTGTGTTTATTGCTGTGTCAAATCACTTAGTGTTTTATAACAATGGCTTGCAATGTTTTGCTTTTTATAGAAGTCCATAGCAGAACGTGTCTAACACTGAGTCTGGAATTAACCACCTAGAAGAAGAGTTAGTGTGTCATAGCGTACAGTATATAAATGAAGCAAAAACTCATTGGCCCATGATCGTCACACTGAAAAACAACACTAAAAAAAATATATCTATTTTTTTTTGGCTCAACTTAATTCAACTATGGAGAGTGGTTCCACACAATGAACTAAACTAAATTGAGTAAACTCATATAAACCTAAAACGAAACGAAATGATAATAACTTTTCTTTACTCATATGACATTAGGTGTTCTGGATTCTTGTTATCATGTCCTCAATCCAAGCACATGCCACTTCACCAGAATGGCCAAAAAAAACCCCAAAAAACATAACAGAAACTCTTTAAGATACTAACAAAATAGAGCATTAACAGTTAGTCTCCTCCTTTTCTGCATTTCTGCATGGGAAGTGGAAATCCTGTTTCTATGCTGGCTCCCAATTTGCCTACTTATACTATGGCCTAAAAGTATGCACTGTTTTTGTAAAGAAAAAGTACATACTTTTGAGTGTGTAGCAGAAAAGTAGGCAAGCTTTGGGACATACTTTGTTATACTTGCATATTTAAAGGGCCGCTCTATTGTTTAGTTATGTGCATCCTGTCACCGTTTAAACTGCCCTGTCAATCATCTGTCCCAGTTAAAATCCCCCACATTCAATTTAATTTCCTACCATATCGGAGAGAAATGCAGTAGCACGTAGATCTGCCAGTTGTGGGTCTTTCATGCGGAGACTCTCATCATGTGTTTGCATAATGATGCATTTAAAAGTTAATGACCAAACGTGTCTTTATAAAAGTTCACAATGTTCTTGTAGATGAAATACAATGTGGATAACATTGAATAAGTATTTCTGTCAGGCCACATACTAATTATTATTTACTTAATTATTATAACTCCTTTATCTATACCTCTCTAACCATCAATCTCACGTATCCGCCATGTTTGTAGTTTTTTAGTTCTAATCAAATCCTCATCCAATGCACAATGTGTTGTGGGCAATATTAGCTGTTAGAGTGCGCAAGGAATCTGCACTTTGGATTCTAACAGGAAATTCTAAACCATTCCAGTATATTTGGAACTTTAGAGTGAGAACCCGGAAGACGTGTTTATTATGGGGTTTTTCAATTAATGTGTAAAATAAAAGCCTGTGGTAAACATTTATTGACCATACTTTAACGTTTTGTACTATAACATAAATTACACACGCCCATAGCAAAAACGAGAATTTTGAAGCTGTTATGTTCATTTTTGAAAATGTCTGTTTCTAATAAGAAACTAGATAAGATAGTTTGGGGTCTGAGTGTGTGCAGTGTATGTTGTAGTACATAACATCAAAGTATCATCAAGTTATGTTTACCACAGGCTTTATTTTACTCATAAATTGCAAAACCCCATTATAAAATCCAATAGGATTATCTTGAAAGAACCAGCAGCGAATTAGACTTCCGGGTTCTGACGTCCTGCACCTCTCTATTTATGATGTATAGTATGGGATTCAGCACTAGTTTCTATAATGCTACCAACACACACACACACACACACACACACACACACACACACACACACACACACACACAAAACATTCAAGTAATGTCAACTCGAGTGGGTTAAGTAAATTGTAAATTAAGTTGTGACAACATCTTGAAATTACTGTATTGGAGTAACTCGTTTCAAACAAATTGAACAAGAAGCTAAATTCATTTTTTAGTGAATTCCTGTCTGAATAGGCTTTAGATGATGCTGTGCTGTAAAATCCCTAAACACCTCAGTGACACGGGTCTAGGAATGCTGTAATTATCAGCTTGATAAATATCTAGTCAGCCCAAGGCCAGACTCTGAGGGAAGCTCGAGTGTAAGTGAGACTTTAATAAGTGTTTTGCTCAGACAACTCCTCCAGCAAGACCTCACTCTCTGTATCATTCAGCATTTTGGAGACTAACTGGTACTATTATGACCCTAACCTCACTTCATCTTCCCCATCCACCCTTAGAGACCCTCGCTAAGTGCAAATGACTAGAATCGCTGTTGTATCTCCACTCATGAGGAAAAATTGTCCTTATCTAAGCTCCACTCTGTCAATACCTCATTGTTCACTCACTCAGATACTCGCAGACAGGAGCATTAAAAGAGCTTTAATTGTTGCTAGCCGCATGCTTGTTGAAGTTAACACTACAGACCACATGCTAGGGTTTCTTAATGCATAGCATTGTTATTAAGGATGATCAAAACCTTGGATGGTACTGTTTTGTTTATTTTGAAATGTGAGTTCTCAGAGAAAGATAAAAATGGTTCATGGGAATCAGCTGATTAGCTAATAGGTATTATTAGCGATTACTCTTGTCCTACTTGGGAGGAGATTACCAAGTGCCTGGAGAGAGACAGACGCACTGCATTCCAGTGCAGTGAGAGAAGAGGCAAGGTGTTCATAGACATGAACCCGCAGTCAAACACTCATTTTCAGACAATTCATCAAGCCCACGTCTCATATTTCAAAAGCCTCTCGTCCTCCCACACCTGCACATGTTTTACATATTTTTTTTTGTCTGTTTTTTTGTGGTATGTCTAACAGACCCTTGTTTGTCTTGCAGTGTAAATATGTATCTTTTTAAAAGCGAGATGAATAAATTACATAATTCATGTAGCTTTGTGCCAATCCATTCATGCAGAATGCATGTTTCAAATGTTTTACGAAAAAGACAGTCAGTTTGTTTGTTCAAAACAACAAAAAACTGGTAATAATAAATATTTGTATTATATATTTTTAACTTACTATTTGATCTCTGCTTGTTGTTGGGCTGACAACCATCAAAAGCTTTTTTTACAGTAACTGATTTACATGATTATGGAAGATTCATTGTTAAAAATCATCAATTAATATTATAATATTGACAGAAAATATCTAGTAAAGGATGTTTCACCGAATGCAATTTTTAATCACTCATTAAAACATTATTTTCCTTGGCTGAGAAGCTTGATCATTCGTGCCATATTCATTCTTAGTAATATGTTTTATGCCTATTTTTCAGCTTGACAATATTCAATATTTATCTTCACTGTAAAAAATAAGTTGCTGCCTTAAATTTAAGTACAATCAACTTAGATGTTTAAGTCATTTCAACTTAAATTGCATTAAAACGACTAAAAAATGATTTGAATCTTTTGTAACGTAAAAAAGTTGAAAATTTAACTTAACTTATTTTGATGAGTTAAAGGGTTAGTTCACCCAAAAATGAAAATTCTGTCAGTAATTACTCACCCTCATGTTGTTCCAACCCCGAAAGACTTTCGTTCAGCTCTTCTCAGTTCTCGCGCATGCGTCGTGGCTCTCGTGAACTCACATAAGAGGCCCACACGGAAGAAAATGAATAGTTGAATAAAGTCGTTATTTTTTGGGGGGGTTTGCGCACAAAAAGTATTCTCGTCACTTAATAAACTTAAGGTTGAGCCACTGTAGTCACTTGGACTATTTTAACAATGTCTTTACTAACTTTTCTGGGCCGGCAGAATGAAATTATATAAAAGCCTATGAAGGAGTAAGACAGCTCTCAGATTTCATCAAAACAATCTTAATTTGTGTTCCAAAGATGAACGAAAGTCTTACGGGGTTGGGAACAACATGAGGGTGAGTAATTGCTGACAGAATTTTCATTTTTGGGTGAACTAACCCTTTAAAGCAATTTAAAAACATATGTTGTTATATCTTATTGATCTTTTTTACTGTGTAGAGAATGTCAAACCATCAGAACCATCAAACAGCCTTGCAAAGTAGATACAAAATGTTTAGACCAGGACATACAGTCAATTAATTTAAATAATAAATGCACATTTTTCACTAAAGTATGGGTGTCCAATCCTGCTCCTGGAAGGCCACTGTCCAGTAGGTCTAACCCCAGCCCTAATTAAACATACCTGAACCAGGATTCTTCAGGATTAGAATCTTCCAGACAGGTGTGTTGAGGCAAGCTGGACCTAAACTCTGCAGGAAATTGACCCTCAAGGAGAAGGTTTGGACATCCCTGCACTAAATGAACACAAGAATTAATGATTTAAAAACATATATATTCTTATGGACATCAGCAGTACCTAAAAACTTTCATATGTTTTTGTAAAAATATCAACAACATGATTTTTCATGAGGTCATTGAACCAACTGAAACAGACAGTTGAAATGGAAGCAATAACAAAGTATCTGTCTTTGGTGTTCTCAAACTCGAGAATTGCAACACAGTATCATAAAACTAGTCTAGTCTAAATTGCTTTAAATTGATCACAATGTTGCTTAATGTTTTATCACCATAAAAGCATCATGACTATATCGTTAATATTCAGTATATCACCCAGCCCTAATTGTTATATAACTAACAGATCCAAACTGCTCTTGGCATGTTACTCTTCCTCATGCCAACTCTGAAAATTTTGCGTGGTCACTTGCCAGCAGCACCGTAGGGCCCAGAACAGCCTCTCATCAATTAACAGCACACCAGGATTCATTGCCCTGCTTTTAACAATCATTATAGAATGAGAGCAAACATGTGTTGATGGTTAATTTTATTTCCAAGAGAGCACGAAACAATTAGCCTCTTAAAGTATGCTAGCAATAGTCTACATACAGCTTGATTGGCTCTTGAATTGGACTGGCAGGAGGAAGAGTGAGCAGGGCTTCCAGTGACGTGTACTGGTCCCACATCACCCCTCTCCCTATCAGCCAGACTGTAGCGACTGGATTACCGGCTTGGGCTCACACATATTCATGGACACAGCTGGGACAGTTTAATGACTTAATTCTAGTTAATTACTCACCCCAGTGCAGCTGACCCAACTCCATCACAAACTCTCTCCGCATGGCTGAGTTATGGTCAGGTTTGGGAGGGGTTGTGTGAGAGACGGAGAAAGACGGACAGAAAGGAGCACCAAACATCGGATTGCGGTATACCAATACTGAAGTATTATTGATGATTTGGTCTCACCCTGTATCTGGATGTACAATCCTAGAATATTGTATGGATTTTCAGAAAACAAGCAAATATGGTTGACTACATAATTCTTCAAATGTATATTTGCAGGATGTTGAGGGCAAGATGAATACTATTGATTTAATTGCACTGACACTATTAGTTAAGAACAAAACTTGAACTGAATTGAGCTGAATAATGACACTATAGTCTTCTGTTGAGCTGTTTTTTTTGCAACATTGACACTATTGAACTAATTTGAATCAACATTGACCTGACTCAGTGAATAACAAAACTACTGTCTTCAGTAGACCTGCTTATAGCTCAACTGAACTTGTTTCATGATTGAACTTTACACAGATATTAAACTGAACTGAATCAACACTGAATTGACTTGAGCTAAGGCTACGTTCACACTGCTAGTCCAAATCTGATTATTTGTGTATTAGATTGGAATCTGATCTAAAATTACTGACTTGTCCACATTGTGAATCCCAACGGTTCAGATCCGATTTCAGGAATATCTGCATTTGTTTCTATGGCAATGACATTGCATTGGTTGGTATACACTCAAAACAACAACTGCAACATGGAGCGGTTTGCAAAAAAAATGTTATCTAATTTGCAACATGAAAATGTGTAGCCTCCACGCTGGACTTAAATGTCTGGCAGAAATGTAGGAGTCTGGTATGAGCGGCTTTATTCCGTGCTGTCGTCTCCGCCGGTCTCAAAACATGTCTCCATTATGTTGTCATTTTCTGCTCGTCCGGTACTTTCCAACAATACAACCTTGTTTCTGCAACGACTTTCAGCATGTTTCCTATAACAATATCTGACATTTACGTTTTACGTGGCAAGAGAATGTCACAAACCACACGAAATCCGATCAAATTGGACAGACTGAAATGGATCTCCAAAAATGTGATTTGAATAGGATTTCAAACCACATATGAATGTAGCTTGAAACGGATTTGTAAAAATTGCATTTCATGTGATTTTTTTGACCATTTACACTTGCTAAATCTGATCGGATTTCAATCGAATAAGCACAGAAATCGGATTTGGACTGACAGTGTTAAAGGGATAGTTCACTATGAAATTAATTTTTGATATGTTTTAGCTTACCTCAAGGGCATCCAAGATGTAGGTGTCTTTGTTTCCACAGTAGTTTCAATTTTGATATTTTTAGGTCAAACCGTTCTTGTCTGTCAGTCATATAATGCAGGTCGATGGTCACTGTCTCAAAACACAAGCACAGAGTCCAAATGAAAACAATTCCCCATCGTCCAAATGAAACAATTCCCCATCATAAGTACACATTGATGGCCTAAGACACGAAACGAGCGGTTTGTGTGAGAAAACGAACAGTATTTATATTGTTGTTATCTCTTGAAAACAGCACACGTCCAAATGATCTGACGGCGCGGGCGGGTATAGATATATACATAGATGCCGCCTTGGCTACGGTTTCGTCCCAATGAACGGCAGTAGCGAAGGCGACATCTAGTGTATACATCTATACCCGCCTGCGGGCAGGTATAGATATATACACTAGATGTCGCTTGGCTACGGTTTCGTTCCAATGAACTGCAGTAGCCAAGGTGACGTCTAGTGTATATATCTATACCCGCCCGCGCCGTCAGATCATTTGGACGTGTGCTGTTTTCAAGAGATAACAACAATATAAATACTGTTCGTTTTCTCACACAAACCGCTCGTTTCGTGTCTTAGGCCATCAATGTGTACTTATGATGGGGAATTGTTTCATTTGGATGATGGGGAATTGTTTTCATTTGGACTTTGTGCATGCTCTTTGAGACAGTGACCATAGACCTGCATTATATGACTGACAGACAAGAACGGTTTGACCTAAAAATATTAAAATTGAAACTACTGCGGAAACAAAGACACCTACATCTTGGATGCCCTTGAGGTAAGCTAAAACATATCAAAAAATAATTTCAAAGTGAACTATCCCTTTAACGTAGCCTAAATTATGGCACTATTGGCTTTTTTGAGATGCTTTACAGCTGAATTTGAATTTGCATCATTGATTGTAATTGTCATATTGTAAAGCTGCTTTGAAACAATTCTAAAAAAGCTCCATATAAACAAAGACAACTTGACTTATGTTGTTTTTTGCAACGTGGATAGGTTTAATTAATTTCAACCTATGAACTTTAATGAACTTTCTACTACACTGCACTGAATGAATGAATGAATGAATGAATTGAATGAAATGAATTTATAAACTTATTTCTATGCTCATCCTGTCGTCTTGTGGACCTTGAGGAACCTAAAATCCTCCCTATTTGCTGCTCCTGAGTGTCTTTATTTCAGCTACAGTGGCAATGACCTATGCAGAGCTTCAGAACCGGTGGCTTTTGCATGTGCAAATGAATTCACTCAAAACGATTTACTGCCCTGGAGCAGCTAATGGGAAACAAGGGTAAAAACATGAAGACTGTTTTCAGGGATTTCCTGCTGGCTTCCAATTTGTCTCAAGCCCCCACGAGTAGTAATTTATTACCTTGCTGTTTATAACTATTGATTTCACTCACAGTGCCTCCTGACATTCAGCATCAGGGTTTGAGATGCAGAGGGCAGAGGCTGCTCCTCCTGGTTCTCCGGGGTCAGCTAAGGTACCATAGGGGTCTGCTCGGGGTCACACGGCCCCAGCAGGAGAGCCTGAGTGTGGGCAGAGTGTTTGTGGATTAAGGACCTGAGGACCAGAACCATCCACGTATCACCAATTAGGCCAGACTCTGTCCCGCTGATGCGAGACACCTCAGGGCTGGGTCTTGGGACCCTTGTTGATTATGCATTTGCATTGTTCCCAGATGTGTAACTAGGCAATTGTGCTTAGCCATAAAAAAGCATGGCTGGTTAAAGGGTTTTGAAAGGGAAAAAGAGGCAGGCTTGTCTATTCATTTACCTCAATTGTGTCAATCTTGTTACAACCTTAAACCGGCAGAATGGGGTGCAAAACCACGACTCACACTGAGGAGGAGTTGGTGAAAGAGACAGTAAAGAAGGGAGGGGGAAACCTATACAAAAAAGGACAGCAAGAGGGAAAGGAAATTAATGAGTCTTCACATATTGCCTGTGTTTCTTTTGTGGTGGCCAACAAAAGAGAAGCAAGTTCGGGAGGATGTGGGGGCTTGGGAGCCAGGGGATATCAGGCCTGTAAATTCCACCAAACATTAATAACTTCATTACATGGCAATTACCAGCCAGAGGTGGCGGAACAGAGTATCCTACTTCCACATACATTTGTCCAAGACTCAGCACTTCTCACCCTTTCCTTTTCTCTCACCCCCTCTCTCTTTCCCCATCTTTCTTTCTGTCTTCTAAAGGCAGAAAGGTCAAACCATTACATCGTCTGAATGAAATGTGCCTGACTTCCTCTGATGTATAGCTGACTGGCCCTGGAAGCCACTGGTATTGTTCAGGTGTGTAATAATTAATGCAGCTTTGGAATGGCTCTCCTGGGATGAACGGAGGGGCGGGAACAGGCCGATGTTGATCCCACACCCACTGAGGTTGACAACAGACTCTGGATCAAAAGGCCAAAACAGGCCAAAAGAAAGCCAAAGAGTAATGCTACAATGCTCAGTTTACTTATTTGCTATTAGTTATCTCATTGGAATTGAAGACACCCGGCTCCTGGTTACATTTTTATTACTCCATGTCGGCACATTTTACACATGCTATAACGCAATTATAATAAATGAACGGCTGTATGTACTATGCCACATTTACAAAACCACAATGAACATTTACTGTGAACACACTATGTACTTCTTTACTGGTTACATATTAAACATTAACCACTTCTGAATGGCAAAATGTTTGCATGATCATTAAACAGACATGTCTGCTTAAATGAGATGGGATAAAAGATTAGTAAATGTCTGTTAGCATAATGGGGCAGTACAATCGATTTTACTGTAAAATACTGTAAAATGGTTTTAAAATTTGTGGTGAAAATCTATTCTGTATTTAACAATGCATGTACTTTTACAGTAAAATAATATTAAAATGTATTTATAAATATCAATGCTGTTTAAATTTAAATATATCTAATCAAAATGAAATGTAAATATTATTAATGTTTTTAGTCAGCAAAATGTTGTCATCTTATAGTTGTCATCTTATTGTCTTATAGTTGGAATTACATTTGCTGCATTATTATGTTACCCTTACAGTAAATATTGAGTTGTGTGCACCGTCTATATGCTTAAGAGTACTTTTAATGAACTTTCATGATGACTAATATGCAGTCCCTATTTATTTGTTATACTGAACTTCTGGCAACCGCAGCTCCTCCCCCTTGCTTAAAACTCTTTATTAAGTCATACAGGCAATAAAATCCTTGTGATGCATGAGGACGCACACAGACTGAAATGATGTGGGCAAGCAGAGACATGAAACAGCAATAAAGTCTTTGATGTGAGCCTCAGGCAACAAGTCAACCTGAACCAACATTACAAGGAACAATTCATAATTGGTGCATGTTCGTACAAAGAGAAGTATTGTTTCCTTCTCAAATTCTCAATTTAAATATATCCCTGTAAAGGCACATTAAACTGTATCTTTGTATGACCTACTTTGTTTGACAAAAGGATTTTTTTAATCAAGCCCTCCTCACATCTGAGGCTGTCGTCCTGCGTGAGTCAAACTATCGCACTGTCTATATGTTTCCCTTTGCAAACATCTTAAGGTGTTAAACAACCTGAGCAAATTGATTTACGACTAAGATAAACATTTCCACGGTGTTCTTTTCTTAATTCCAGGAAGCTGGCGTTCAATAATCAACCCCTGTCAGTGTTGATGGAAGACATCAGGCTTCACACAATACAGTGTGTTAAACATCAAACCGTCAAGTGAAAGAACAGAACGCTGTTCCCTAACTCTCTGTGGCAACGACTGTGCTTCCTTACAGAAGCTTCTTCTGGTGACACCTCCGCTGAAATTCCAGCAGAAATGAGCCTTACGAGATACCGGCACATTATAAGACAAGATAATTAAAGGTCTTTGACAGAATGAACACATAGTGGAGTGAGAACAGCTTTTATTTAGGTTCACTAATGGGCTGTCGAATAATGAGACCCGTTGTTAGCTTTAGGAATCCTTTTCCTCATTAAGAATCCTCTAGAAAATGATCATTGTTCCTGTCTCAGTTCCTGACTAAATATCTCTCGTCTAAATCCCTCCAGTTAATACAATATTTCAAGAAAAACTAATTCCAGAGAAATAGTTTACCCAAAAATAAAACAATTTGCTAGCATTGACTTGATTTAGTTCCAAACCTATATCAGTTTTCCATACATTAAAATTACATGGTGATTTATACTTCCAAGCTCTAAAAAAGACGAAAAAGCAGATTTTCAGTGAATAATGTCTTGAATTTGGGTCTGTTCCTCACACAAAACTATAATTTGACTTCAAAAGACTTAATTTATTGTGCACTGCTAACATATTTTTCCTTTTTTGGGGGGGCAGAGTAAATCATCTACTTTGGTTGAAAGAAAAACAGAAGCTGTGACATTCGGCTTAAAACGCTTTATTTGGTTCAGAATAACATGAGGGCGAGTAAGTGACGGAAACACTCAGTTTTTAGGTGAACGATTCCTTTAATGCAGCCAAACAGGACGTGATTTCCAGTTGTGCCCTTGGAGAAGTGAGATCTCAGCATCAACAATGTTTGGAATAATCAAATAATCAATCAGTTAATGAATTAGTCTGGTGAATAATTGAAGGTCTCAGTCCAGACTTCCTCTCTGATCTCTAAGAAGTTGGCGTCGGAGTAAGGGCATCGGACAGCGATGTATACATCGCTTTAATCAGCGCTTTGATCTTCTCTACAACACTCGTATAAGTCAATTAAAACTAGGCTGACGACGATGAATTATGCAGCGCATTTATTAAAACATTTATCAGCCAGACTTATTATAAATAGATGACTTCAGTAAAGACAGCGGGCACAGATGAATAGGTCAGTTTATTTGCTTCCCCGGGTTGCAAGTTTGTTGTTTATGACTTTCAATGAACCTCAACAAGACTTGCCTTGTTTAATCCTGCCTGTTTTTGGATCAAGCGAAAATTGCTCCACAAGCGTGCACGTGACTTTCGATCGACTTTTTCTCACAGTCTGACGTGCGAAAATGTGCTTGGCTTTGCTTTGTCATGCTTTAGGCATTACTGCACGCTAGCACACGCGTACTTAGACATCTGCCCTCAGGAGGTGTCAGTGGAAACATCTACCACCGGATTGATCCAGCATGAAGACGTCAGATGCAAACCCTCACAGTCGTGGAGAACAGAAAAAGATCAGCTTCAAAAACTCAGCGATAGACCAAGACCGTCCTCGCTGGCTTAATATTACACCTGAGAAATGTGAAAGCAAATGAACAGAACTCAGCAGTGACTGTAAGCATCTTTACAAGAACATGACTTCCCCCTAAAGGTCCATAGTCAGGTTAAGCCTTCATTTTGAAAAGAAGTGAAAACTCTCAGAAAATGTTAGCATGGTAATGGATATGACAATGTTAATGTATTTGGTCTTGGTGGGATAGATCTGCTACTGCTGCTGCTGCTATACACTGACGTAACGCATACTAATGCAGCACAAATATCATAGATGATATTACCCATAGCAGATCTATACAGGTGGAGCTGGGGAAGGTGGAGGGTTTCAGAGGAACTCTGAAAGCACGCTACAAACTGCTATAGTGAATGCTTTAAGGACCCGTCGGCCTGCGCCATCTAGAGTTCCATGACAGACCTTGTATATATCCACATAGAATGGTATATATTTGTGTATTTTGCAATTAATCATAGGCTATATATGTTTAATTGCAAAATACACAAATTGATATATATTTACACACACACACAATATACTCTCACAAATCTATGATGTGTCTTTTAATGTTTGTTAAATGTTAGTTTTCATTGCTACCAGCTGTCAAATTCAAGATTTTAGAAAACATAATACTGGCTTAAACTCTTTATGGCAATCAGGTTAATATGTTTACATGGCACTTTATCAGAAAAAACAAAACAAAACAAAAACAAATTCAGATTAATATCAGAATATTCTATGTTTACAAAACAGAGCAACAGATTGAATACAGATTCTAAATGTGCACTTTAAATGTCACTATAAAACTTGAGTTTTAAGAAATCATTGCATGTATATACTGTGTGTGATATATTATATATATATATATATATATATATATTATATATATCGTTGTCCAGCACTAATATATATATATATATATATACTCCTGACCCAAGCGGCCCACTCTTGCCTCTCCCAGAAGGTGAGACAGAGGCACACTCCTATTTTTCTTTTCCTCTGTTTCCTTTGGCATAGGTTTTTTTTTTTTTTTTATCCTCACAAGCACAACAAATGACCCCGCACTGCAGGAATGAGGAGGTGGCGGAGGTCGGCCTAGACTTCTGTTAATTGGAGCTGTGAGTTAAAAACCGCAGAGACAATTACTTTGTAAGTGTTTTCTCTCTTCTTTCTTCTCTCCCTCCTTCGTTCTTTGGGGCATTTGGAACCTGTTGACACAGATTATGCAGGTGGAACTCCCCGGAGGGTGCGCTGGTGGCTGTCGCTGGGACGCTCTCTCTCTCAGAGCCGTATGGCTGCGGGCCACATCTGCTGGGCTCTGATAATGCAGTCGCCCTCCCTCTCACAAACCTTTCCATTAGCCCCGCGACAAGAACATTCCTCACTGCGATTCAGACCATCTTTCATGTCCATCTTGTTTCTTCCCAAATGCAGATTTTTCTGCCTCCTCCTCGGGCCTCAAGCAGTGGCTGCAACCAAATAAAAAGCAGCAGCTCTTTCCAGTTCAAACGCTTTCGACTTTTGCGTGGTTGAACTCCGTGTGTCCGGCTAACAGAAGTCACGCAGTGTCATTGTTGGCCTGAGTGAAAGTGAGCGCGTTTGTGGCACGGCGTGGGCAGCTGAAGGTTGAGTTAGCTCTCAGGTCTTTGAGCACGTTGCCTGAATCAACAGCGCTGGGAGTGTTATTTTCATTTCCAAATGAGCTGGCTGCATCCAAGCTCACCGCACATCTGGAAATTGTGATTTGACCTTTATTTATATTACCGAGCTCATCAATTTGAGAAATAATTTACACAGTCAGCTGAAACTAATGTGAAATGTTTTGGCAAGCTGCAAGCCCGCGACGCAATGCAAATAGCATCTTTTTGTATTTGTTTGTATTTTGAAGGGAGAGAGCAGGAGAGAGCATCCAATAGAACAGCAACACAAAAACATAATAATTAAGTCACAAAAAATAAATCAAAATAAATCAAACCCCAGACAAAAGACTGCCCCCCCCCCCTCCACACACCCCCCCACACAGTATTTATGCAAAAACTTTAGCTAAAATAATATGTTTGTTTTAATAATGTCTAAGTTAATACTTGTTCAAAACAATCACTTTAGCAAAGTTTGTACTATTTTCTGTTTATTTTTGTTCAATAAATTAAAATGTTTATATAAAAATATATATTTTTTTTAAGTAAAGATTCTGAAAGCACTGAAGGAGATCCCATAATACTTTAATATAGATTTATAGTAGTAAAAATTAATTATATTTTATTATATGATATGATTATGATTTATTATATGATATCATATTATATGATATGATTATGATTTATTATATGATATCATATTTTTAAATATG
Source organism: Abramis brama (assembly GCF_963993115.1). Lineage (NCBI taxonomy): Eukaryota > Metazoa > Chordata > Actinopteri > Cypriniformes > Leuciscidae > Abramis > Abramis brama. The sequence continues at coordinate 29,576,450 of NC_139979.1, read as the reverse complement.
CTTGCTTCATTATAAATATTGTGATTATGTAAAGTGGACACCCAACTTAATATATAATATTTACCATCTGAATAACATGTCATGTCAACAAATGGAAAAGTCGCCAGCTATTTATTATCATGTTAATTATTGTGTCTTTAGCCTCAACAGCAGGGGCGCCTTTTACCCCAAACACCATACTTAATTAGCTTGAACAAAACTGAAAATCATTAACAAGACCTTTGTCTCAAAATATATTCAATAATTTTAGCGATTCTCATTTGCAATATTTTAGAAAACATTAAATATTAGATCAAATTAGGTCAAGGATCAGCCAAATTTCCACGTGCATCTTGAAACGCGGATGTTTTGGAAAGTGCTGTGGCAAGTTTTTGTGCAATCTAGTGGTTTAGAGGAAAATAAAATCAAAGGAGCCTTTTACCCTGGCGCGCCTTTAGCCCCGTTGTACCCTACTCTACAAAAGTCAGTGACTTTTTGTGAAGACCTACTGGTAAAATGACTTTAACAAAATAGTTGTGAAAAGGCCTAGCACAATTTGTTTGCAGACGATGTGTCTAATGCAACATCATTTTTTTTTTTTTTTTTTTTGTGTGTGTGTGTGTGTGTGTGTGTGGCATGAGTGTTTGAAAACATTTTGGGGTCACTATGTAGCTATGTAGTATGATTACAAAACTCTGCTTTCTGTTCCCTCAAAGCAGCTCAGCATGTGTCTCTGGTCAGAATCTGTCTTACACACTTTTTCTCCCTAATAATGTGTGTAACAAGCTAACCAGATGTTTGAGCTTTGAACCAACATTTTAAATGGGAATTCAAACGACAAAGACTGCTTATGTGAGAGAAAACCACAACATTTCAGTTTAGACGAATAGTCCTGTCAACAAATCCTAGACATAAATACTATCTACACCTTTGTACTTTACATACAATTCACAGTTTGATTTAGGATAGAGGTTTGCTTCATTTCGAACCATAAAGTTTAAGATTAATACAGTTAATATACATTTAATCATTCGTCATTGTTTTAAAATATGAAACCAAATGGCTTTGCTCTTTACACAATATCATTCTAAATGTTCATTAAAATGTGATTGAAATATCCGATACACTATAATTTTATAAATATTAAAGAATCAATGAAATAGGTATCCAGGACGTATTTGCTATTGAAAAAGGATGCTGGTGTGGGAAACATGGAAGGACCCATATCTCTTTCCCTGCTGGTGTTTACTAAAAAAAAAGGTACTCCAAAATTTTCTGAAGAGACATGATCGCTTTATATGATAAACAGATTGAATTTAGGCTTTTATTCCCATCCGGGATGTCCCCTACCGTATAACAGTGAAAACATGGATTGGCGTAAATACTTTTTTTGTTTTTTTTTTGTAAAAAATCTTGTCAATGGTGGGAAAAGAGTTTTAAAAAAGACAATAGGCTTAAATTACGTCACAGCCATAAACATGATTTGCTCATAACTGAGAGCATTTGATTGAACAAAATTAGTGAATATAGAATCCCCAATATTTTGGTCTGTTTTGCCAAGGGATGATTTTGTACATTTTTTAAGAGTGCACATAGGTGATCTCAACCATATAGACATGGACTAATTATATATAATAGTATAATTATGATTTAACAATGCTTTAAAGTCAGCCTGAAACAAAAGTGATCATCTTTTGTTCCCTATTGTGATTTATATCTGAGGCTTCTCAAACAAGAAAACATGTGGGTGGGGCTTGGTTTTGTCAATGGGGAATTGATTGGATGGTTTGGTGGTTGTGGTTTGCTATTGGTTGATCTCATATGAGTGACATCTTGTCATAAGAGAAGAGAAGAGATGCCATTCAAAATGGATTGAAAGTTATTTCGATTAAAGATTATGAGGCACATGAGTTGAAAAAAAAATATGTCCACAGAATAAATCATTTATAAACACTGGAATCTATAAAAAAAAAAAAAAAAAAAAAAAAAAAAAAAACATTTTGATCTGAAGGTTGAAAATAATTGCTTTTTTTTTTTTTTTTTTTTTGCACATTAAAAGTGTTAAAATAATAACAAAATCCATGTCATGACCTCTTTATGTGCCTCACATCACCAGCTGTCCAAATTCACCTGTATTATAATAATAACTTGTCTCTGTCCTTTACAGCCGTCATATGATATTGTGTTAACAGGCCTTAATTGTTTATCATATGAAAAATTCATCGGAAAAAAGGGAAGTGAGAGGTTTTTATATAGCCATTTCATCAACACGTCAGTGATTTACCAGTCGGGTGGCCCTGGGTCTGAAGCCTGAAATGAACCACAGACAAAACATTGGCAAATATCTTGGAGATGTGAGCGCGGTGTCAGCCAAAGTGCAGTGAGTAGATGAGACCATCCGCAGACACGCTGTGATCGAGTGTGTTCCTGCACTCCTACATGCGTGTTTATCATTTTAAAGCAATAGGATTATGTGAGTGCCTCCAATATTATGAAAGTCATTTAAGACGCTATCCTTTGCTATAATTGCCCATGTTTTGTCAGACTAGTTTTACAATTAATTTGACAGTATCCAAATTATACGGTGGAAATGGTGTCATATTGAGAAAAATGTAGAAATACTGATGTTCAAGAAATTTGAACACTTGGGGAAAATACAAATTATGAAAAAGATAAATAACAAGATGTCTGACGGCTCTGGCAGATTTATGCATTTTAAAACATTTTGTTCAGGTAAAGTAAACCTCAAACCTCTTACAAAAAAAGACAAAAAACTTTCTACTCTTGTGATCTAATTTAATAACTTTCATCCTTATTTTTTCACAAAAGGCTGCAGTGTTTTGAAATTCTTCACTCTCCAATAAAAGCACTTCAACAGTTTTTAAACAGTTTGTACTCTCTCTCTACCACAGTAAATGTCCCTAAAACTCTGTGTGAGGAAACTGGGTGTTAGAGAAAACCACAAAGTGATAAAAGCTTCACCTGCATGTGTGAAGTCCTGATGAAATTTGTTCACACCATCAGGGTTAAATGGCACAGCGGCGGGTGTGAAGTACTTATACACACACACACACACACACACAAACACGCAGTCCTGCTGAGAGTTGAGAAGTAAAGGAGGACAACACACACTTCATAAATCTACAGACCATGTCCGCCTCCTTAACCTTTACCATGTCAGAACGTTTCTCCTCTTCTGCTAGATGAAGACTGAATAAGACGAGACACATTTCATATCCACACGGGTGTTTCTTCAGCTACATCACATTTCTGGCTCGTGGAATTTTAGAAAATAAACTCTCTTGAAACACACTTTCTCACTAGTTTATTTTGTCTACTAACAGCGCATGACTTGCAATTTGTGTTTGTTTTGTTTAAAAAAAAAAAAAAAAAAAAAACTTGAATATTTCCAAATACTTCAAATTGTGTATTTGGATTAATAAACTTCTATGCTGGAAATTACAAAAACGTTCAGGATTTATGCATGAAATGACAGTGATACAATTAGAGCTAGACTGAATATGACAATGTTCATACGACAATAAAAAAATCTGTTCAAGTGAGATTTACCAATTTTTTCTCATTTCATTTCATTTTATCTTTTTATGGTGGATTTTAACTTTGTAATATTTAGTGCCAAAGTCTAGGGCAACCTTAAAATAACAATGCATAAGCATTTTAAAAGAAAAAAAGAAAGAAAAAAAGACATTTATATATATATATATATATATATATATATATATATATATATATATATATATATATATATACAGTATATATATACACATACACACACACACACACATACATACATATACATATATATATATATACTTTTTATACACACATACACACGACAAAAGTATACTGATATTACCATAAAATCATTGTTTTTGTTAGAAATTACGAAATATTTAACTCGTCAAGTCTAAATTCAGTTTTGAAGAATATACATGTAAAAACGAAAAGCTGTGCTGTTCTCAGGCCTGTAATCCATGGTTGTGTGTATTAGTTGCTGGTTGATGGATTTGTCTGAGGCAAAACCAGATCACAGTTCCACACCAATAACGCATCAATTTTGATCCAAATAAGACTCCACGGTTCGGCCTCTCTTATCAGGACACACGGCCATGTCAGTCACCAGATTTAACCACTGCAAATTCCTCAGTATTTAGCCTGCTAAATTATATGGACATTTGCAGCAGCCAATAGCTTCAGGCTGCGCCTTTCTCAATGGCATTCTGTACATAAGCTTAGCTTACTAGCCTGCGATAGCAAGCCAATGCTTATCCATGTTAACAGAAAACCTTCTAAGACAGGATTAGCAGCGAGATGGTGACTAGCACGACGGACAGTCCGTCCCCGAGGACACCACACAAACGCCAACCTCACTTACTGGGGTTCAAAAGGAGGAATAATCATAAAATCAGCTTTAGACGACATTTGAAATATGACTGGAACTGGGGAATACATTTGGTAGCATAGTTGAGTGAAAACAGACATAGGGATTTGTGTATATGATGGCAATCCAGTCTGATACCATAATACTGATATATCAGCTGTTTTTTTTTTTGTATTATATATATATATATATATATATATATATATATATATATATATATATATATATATACATACAAAAAACAGCTGATATATCAGAAGACAGGGGGAAGGAAAAAATGCATTTTGACTGTCAGATGTGACCTTCTACTTTCCTTTATGGGTTAACAACCCTTAATGCGTTCTGTATGCCTTCTGTCACAGTCTTTGCATATATGATACCAAATAATTGGGATTTATACATTATTCATTGTGTACTAATGCAGGTGAAATGACTTTGTGGCTCAGAGTGCTGTCTGTCGTTCAACAAAATAAAACACAGAGAAATCACACATACTTCAGTGTGAAAAAAAAAAAAAAAAAAATACCCTGCAAGAAACACATGCAATAAAAATGTATGAGCCGCAGGCGGCCGGTCGAGTGTTTTAACTGTTAACTTGGCATGTCTCTAAAAACAACAGAACAGAGGTGCTGCTCAACTGCTTTTGCTCAGATTTAACATCATGTGGTGACCCAACACGATACCAAAATTACCAAAAAAAATTTTTTGTTTGTTTTTTTGCTTTTATTATTAGGGATGCACTGATATGAACTTTTGGGTGATACCGATAACAGATCTATTAGCCAATAAATCCAAATTTGTATATAATTTTTGAGAGCCTGATTACAAAAACAAAAGTCTCACCATTAAATCCATGTCCCAAACACACAATTATAACGATGTTCTCATTATAATTTAATGTAGCCTATATGACAGACTTGCGCTGCACATTTTTCACTTAACTGCATTTTCCTGTTCAAAGTGATTTCAACCATTTCAAGCAATTCAAACACATCATGACAAACAGTGCACATCTCAAGTGTCTCAGCTGAAGGAAATAATCCATTATTTATCGGCTTTAAGATATCAGCCAATTATTTTTATCGGGCCGATATATAACATTAAAAATGAGCATCTGATAGCTCAATCTAAAGGCTCTTTAGATTATTAAAATTGACTCACTAAGAAAAAATGGTTCTTCTGGTAACACTTAATAATAAGGTTCATTAGTTAACATTAGTTAATGTATTAACTAACATGAACTAGCAATGAGCAATACATTACAGTATTTATTAATCTTTGTTAATGTTAGTTAATACAAATACAGCTGATCATTGTTTGTTCATGTTAGTTCACAGTGCATTAACTAATGTTAACAAATACAACCTTTGATTTTAATAACGTATTAGTAAATGTTGAAATTAATATTAACTAAGATTAATAAATGCTGAAGAAGTATTGTTCATTCTTAGTTCATATTAAGGTAGTTAACTACTGTTAACTAATGAACCTTATTGTAAAGTGTTACCAAACTTCTATTGCATTGCTGCGAAAACTCCTATTTTGAACCTTTATTTTTAATAGTGTATATTATAGACATTTATTTTTTGGATTAGTTGAGAACCGCTTCTTATTTGTGCATGAGTCACAGATACCGAAACCATGGGCACTCTGAAAATGGCTGGAGAACACAAACAATTAGCCTTCAATGACTCCATAATCCATACTGTTTGATAACTCTGAGAGGGTTCAATTCAGCCATTCAGCAGGGCTGGAAACCCCCCCCCAAAAAACGGAGACAATATCGGCGGCCAGCTCCTGTTCCAGGAGCAAACATGGCGACAGTGTGGATGTCTGAGGCTCACCGCTCTCACAGGTCCGCTCAGATCTTAAGTTCCTCCACTCCGGCCCTAAATGCCTTGCATAATATTGTAATTACAGGGCTCCCATGACCCGTCTTTAGCACATACTGACCCACACATTTGAAACCAGAGGGGCTCAGAAATGTTTAAACTGATAAAGACCTGCCCCTCCGCAAGTTTAGGGCGACATAATATTTCTTTTGGCAGGGGTCATCGGCGCTGCCCGTACATCATCACCAACTTATTAGAGCTCCAGGCAATTAGTTGAAAACAAACAGGGCAGACAGAGGCAGCATTGAAACCCTGAGAAACACAGGGGAGGGGGGGATCGCCTGTGGCACTGGACTATTGCAGTGCGCCATCAAAGGCCAGCCAGTGGCCTGAGCCAAGAGAAAGCCCGCCATTGTTGCGGTGTAACGCCTATACAGTAGACAAGCTCAGATGGTTATTTTTCCGCTGATTCGGGTTACAGGGCGAATCGCCTCAGAATAATGGAGTTGTAGGTGGAACTTTCACCTGAACACTATATGCAATGTGCAGCCTGGTCACTTTGGGATTAAAAAGTCATTACGGCTCCCCGGCCTCCTCCTCGGGCCGACGTGGGAAACCCAGCCGAAGCGCTCACGAGGAAGGCTCCGCGCCGTCAGAAAGGTCACAGGTACATCATCGTGAGACCATCAGACCGGAACGAGCCGATGAAATGCTGCACTTATTCACAGGGAGGGACGACTTCCTCTGATAATTGTCCCAAATAATTACAAATTGTTTCTGAAAGCTAAAAAGAGACACTTAAAGAGGTTGATTTTTATTACAACTAATTCATTTTCTTTACGAAAATGGTCTTCGAAACTTTTTGCCATGTCGTCATCATTTATTTTTGCTACTTTTCAAATGCCTCAAAATATTATCATTTAATTAAATAGTAATAAAAAAGTATTTAAGTACTTACTTACTATGAAAAATTGCAGTACATTTAAAAAATATATATATCACTGTATATGAATAGTCGACTCTTTTCACATTTCTGGGGTTCTCAGAAGCAGAAGTCGTCATAGTTGGGTAAATTTCTATAGTGATGAATGGAAACTACAACAAATATAATTCTGCATTCCCATTTGCTCCAACAGTAAACAGATTTGTTATGACTTTAAAAAAGAGGGTGAAGAAAAAACTAAACAAAATAAGAGATTGTTTCATAAGAGAAAACTCAAATTTGCCATCACTCCCATTAGAAACACTCGCACAGCAGTGTTTTCTAGTTTTCTGTAATTCAATGGCAAGGTAAAAAAAAAATATATATATATAAAAAAAGCCACTAACTATAGTTTTATAAATTTACATTAAATAAAATGTAAAAACGAAAAAAAAAGAAAAAAAAATGTATGATGTTAATACGTCATCACAGTCTGTGAAAAAGGTCCATAAAGTTTTATTGTAAAGTCAGTACACTGAAATATGAAATATGTGATGACTATAAAAAACAAAAACAAAAAAAAATGCAATTGAGTAAGCATTACTGTGACATAAAAAAATAAATAAAAAAAAATGAAAAAAAGTCATTACTTAAATTGCAACAGCCGATTTCCAACCCACTTTTTATGAACAATGTTTACTCTTTCTCTGTGTTACATGTAATGAAACATTCATGTTTATGCTGGATCTTTCACTGGAAACTGGAAATAACTCACTCTCACTAAACATTTATTCTTTCAATTCTAGCACCAGGGAACAATACAAGTCGCCACCATTATGACTAAAAGTTTGCGAAGAAGTTTTTTCCTACTAAAGCAAGGCGGTATTTGACTGGTCCAGCATATCCACAGCAGACCTGTGGGAGTGGCCTTGGAGGGCAACAAGCCCAGTGCATTATGGGTGTTGAAGTTTTCCTACCTATTTAGCGAAAGGGAAGACAACAGCCTTTTTTTCTGTTTTCTCTAGTCAGGTATAGCACCGGTTTCCCAATGTTCTGCCTTTCTACTCAATAGGCAGCCAAGTTTTATTGAAAGCAAGTTTTCCAGCAGTGAAGTACCTCTTTAATAACTTATAGTTCACTCTGCATATTAATGTGGGATAGGAGAAAAGTATTTTAACATGGGAAAAAAAAGTCAAACGTCAACCCGTAAGTTAGCGACGTACATAGACCTAATGGCGGTTGTGTTGCTTGCTCCTCGATGCTAACCCAGCTATAGGATGATTAAGTCTTCACTACACCTGTGGGACTCGACCTCCTACGGTGCTCGGCGCTGGGTCAGGTCAGCAGATCGGCTGATAGAATCAGGGCCCGTGGCTCGGGCCGGTCCTGTAGTTTGTCCAAGTAATTTGGATGCAGACAGACAGATGTCAGGTCGCGCGGGTCCAGGTGGAGATTATCATGGCTGACTGACAGGAGGAGAGCGTGCACAAGCAGAGGTGTAGCGTGACAGATGGCTGGTTGTCACAGCAGGTGGGTCTGAGGAACACAGGGTGTCAGGAGCAGGAGAAGACGGGCTCATAACCAAACCTGTTCATCCCAATTGGAATAACAGTTGACATGGGAGACATACTGTGAGGTATCATGTATGGAAACACTCCACCTCTGTTATGAACAGAGAGGACGATACACCTCGGCTTGTCGCAGTAGACTGGCGGAATTTTTCGCAGATCTACTTGATGGTCGAGTGCATTTTAAATTTTGCATTACAGTGCGAGGATCACGATCAAGCCAGCCAATCAGATGGAGGCAACTGTTCTGTCGACCAACCAGATTGCTACATTGAAAAATAGCTTTGAAGCAATTGATATTGCTTGTAAATTTCACAAATGTTTCAAAAGAAACAGTAAATAACCTACTGAATTCAATGTGAAATTTTAAAAGTAGAAAGACTAGTATATTCTAGTAAAACGCAGTCCAATGATCTTGACTTTTTGTGAAAAATGATGGTGCTTTGTTGATATTTTGGGACTTTAGACCTGACTATAGCACTCCATGCACTTCTCATCCAAAAGGTCAGTTGAAAACCAAAATGCATATCCGTTAAGTTATGTATAAAGTTAAGTTTTACCTGTGAGCAGAATATTTGGTTTCACTTTATTTTGATGGTCCCTTTAACACATTCTGTTGACTATAAGTAACGTTGCACCTACATGTCTACTGACTCTCATTAGAGTGTTAGTAGAGTATTAGTAGACTGGTAGGGTTAGGGTTAGAATAAGTTGACATGTAGTTGCAAAGTTACTTATAGTCAGTATAGTGTCTGTTGGAGGATCATCACAATAAAGAGTTAGCAGATAATAAGCAGACAGTCTACTAATACTCTAATGTGCACTGTCATTTGCATGAAAGAATGATCTTATATACAGCGCATCACTTGAGATGTGATGAAAAATTTGTCATTACTTAATGGCTTATAGTTCACTTTGAACATTAATGTGGGATTGGCAAAAATGCATCATTCGTAACTTCTTAAAAGGAAGTGGGGTGAGATCCTCAGTAGCGATTTCGCTTTTTACAGATTGATTAAAAAGGGATGCACTGGCATTGATTTCATTTGCACATTTAAACCACTTCTAAAACAAACTGGCATGTCTGCCATGGAATAAAGTGATCTCAAATTAGTCTTCAAACGGCTTGCTCAATGCTTTGATCGTGTTTGCCTCTGGTCGACAAAATCCCAAGTCCCAGAACATGGGGACTCAGGGGCAGATTTGAGACGCTGACACACATTCACACACACACACACACACACACTCGCACAGTGGAAGAGGATGAAGAGGAGGGGACACGACTTTCAGCACACTTATCAGTTTCATGTGAACAGCCACTGGAATGCCGGGTTGAGTCGCTCGCTTTCCCACAAGAGTTTTTTCCCCCCTTTCTTTTTTTAATTTGTTCCTCATTCTCTCAATGGATCTGGTTACTGGACATGATATACTGAATGACCTGTAGGCTCTGTGAGCCCGTGAGATCAGGGCTCTGTGTCGCCTGAAGACACATTATGAGATTTGCCACCACAACAGGTTCACTAAGGAAGAAGTGAGAAACAGTCTTGAATCAAGACGCTTTGCTGTAAATTAGCAGTAATTAGTGAAGCACATGTAACGTTCACCTCAGCTCGACTTCCTTTGTGGCTGTAAAATCAGAGCGCCAGAGATGAAACCAGCAATCGCAGCTTTCATTTAAGCTGCGCGGCTGCAGAGGTGCTTCAAAGCACGTTCATTTGCACATAAAAAACAAACTGTGATCACAGCGTTGCACTCAAAACACGGGTCAACAAACAAATCTGGGACAGTGGATTTGGACATTTTGATGCTGCATTTTAAATGTTATTTGGACCCTTTTCTCTGGTCCATCAATATATTTATATTAATATATTTAGCAAAAAAAAAAAAAAAACACGATTAAAAACAGGGTTCATCGTCACACTTTTTACTCCATTGAATAATTTTCAGGGTGAACTATGTAAACCTCCCATTCTATTTAATGGCTTTCAGTAAAATGTTAAAAAAAAGAAAAAAGAATGGTAACATTATCCAATAAGGTCTTATTTGTTAACATTAGTTAATATATTAACTAATATGAACTAACCGTGAGCGATACATTTGTAACTGTATTTGGTAATCTTTGTTAACATTAGTTAATAGAAATACAGCTGTTCATTGTGTGTTCATGTTAGTTCAAAGTGCATTAACTAATGTTAACAAATACAACTTTTGATTTGAATAATGTATTAGTAAATGTTTAAATTAACATTAACAAAGATTGATAAATGCTGTGGAAGTGCAGTTCATTATTAGTTCATGTTAACTAATGTGGTTAACTAATGTTAACTAATGAAACCTTATTGTAAAGTGTTACCAAAAAACAAAAACAAAAATATTTTTTAAACTGGAATGGATCATATTTCTTCAAAATATTACATTTAGGTTAATTGTAATGTTAGATGGTGCACAATAATAATAATAATGTTACCTTATAAAGTTGTAACTTATTGTCTTAAGGTGAAATTAATAACATGGAAAGTAACTTTAAATGTAGATAACAATACTATTAGTCTTTGCTCTAGTTTATTGTGTAGATTATGAATGGCTGTTAGACGTCTTAGTCTTTAAAGAAGCTCTTGATGCTCAAACAGGTAATAAGTGTGACTAAAGTTGACCTAAATGTTTCAGGAAAGCTGTTAAGATTAATGTTCATGTCAAACTAAAATTTATCTAGAGGTTTTTCACTCTTTTGAGCGTGCAGATTATTTTGCTCTTGGGACAATAAACTGCACACACACATCTGAGGCATTTCATTTAGCCTTAAAGGTTGCAGGTATTTATAGCTCTTTTAGTATTGCAGGACTCTTGTGGCAGCGCAAGTTTATTGGATTTTATATTAATTGTTGCATGTAATACACTACAATGACTGAAGTGCTTTGCTGGAAAGTCTCCAATTACTAACAGACTGTATTAATCAAAGACAAGAGAGCCGAGTGACCACATACCACCAATACCAATACCACATATGTATATATATATATATATATATATATATATATATATATATATATACACACACATACATACATGCATATATATAGTTGAGGGGGGAGTAAATAATAATTAAAAAAAATATCTACATCACTGCCACACCAGTGGATTAGAAGTCATTGCAGAAATGATAAAGAAAAGTTAGTTTTGAGCTTACATTTTTGCCAAAGCTACTTGTTTTCATCTCTTTTTTTAATTAATACATTAAGTGTGATTTATTTGTCAGATTGTTGGGCTACTGTACACAAACACACTCACGTACATACCGTTACTGTAACAGTGATCAGACAGAGAGCTTGTGATCACAGTTCTACAGTAGAGAGGGTTTTGTTTGCCGTGGATAACCTCCCTAATACAGTTCAATAATTACTCATTATTAGAATCATTAGTCTGCCAAATAATTAGAGGAATTGAGCGAGAGAGGGAGAGACTACGAGGCGTTTTCTTCAATGACCTCATTACAATCTCACACACTCTGTACAAGTGATTAGGCAACACTATCACTCTTTACACACTGACTGATGTGCTGTCATTAGCGGATCTGCATGTAACGCACTGCTAGCAGTCAGAGAGAGAGAGAGAGAGAGAGAGAGAGAGAGAGAGAGAGAGAGAGGGGATGTGTGTATTCCTCTTGTTCTTAGGGCTATGTGAGTGTTTGATTTAAATGTTTATGGTGCGGGTGAGCACAATCTCTCTGGAGACACCGAGGCAGAGATACGGCCTCATTGCCTATGCATGGAGGCGATGTAGGAAGATTAAAATAACATTGAGTGTATTCTGTAAATGAAGAGGAGAACGAAGCAAGGCCTCCGGAGTCCATTATAAATTTTAATAATACATCAAGGTAGTGTAACTGAATAACCGATCTCTTAGGGAAGAGACACGACATTTGGCTAATATTACAATATGAATTATGAAAAACAAAAAGAGCTTTTAGTTAATCTTGTCTTCTTACTTTTATTCTTTGGGCATCTTTTTTTCCCTGTCACTTTCCCTGAATTCGGAACAGCGTGTAAACAAATAAAAGTGAGGGAGAACAGTTTGGTATCTCGGTAGATTAATTAATGTGCCCATGAGCTGGCATCATGCTGTAGAAATTATGTGCATAAATAATATCACTAATTAAAAAGATGCAGATTAACATGCAAATAATGTTAATGAGAATCTGCAGTCCCAGAGTGTATTCGCATAACATCAACAATTTAATGTGTTGGAAGGCTTGTGTTTGCATTACATTAATAAAATTCAAAGAGCTCGCATAAAAAATTCTGCGGGAGTCTCTGTTTCCCACTAGTGAGTTGTAAATTTGCTGGGCAGACAGAGCCCTTCTTTTGGCAGATGTAGAACTTATTATCTCAAAGGCTCGCTGAAGAGCTGCCATGTGCCAGTATGACCAGCTGCTAGACCTGGCCGGCCGTGCCGTTCGGATACGTTTTCCCGGGGTCCGTGTTTTAGACGGCTGATTGAAAAGAACAGAAAGGGAAGCAAATTTAATCACAAGTCGTGGAGGGTTACGTCAGCATGCACTGAACCTGTGCAACACCAAGGCACCCCATATAGATGAAAATATTTTCTCTGTGATTATGACAAAGCTGCTCATTTTCACGTGAAACTGAGTCTCAATACATCAAATGGATTAACCCCAATTCATTTTGACTGCGATTCCAGATGTTTCAAGAAGTGTGTTTTTATTTTATTTTATATAAAACAGTTGTTGAGGGAGAAAAAAAAAAGTTTCAGTTTGCATTTTTTTCATTACTTTTTTAGCATTGTAAATACAATTGAATGACTAAAATAATAATTTTGGAAGTTGGCTAAGACCCCCTGGTTGAGAACCACTGCTCTACAGTCTTTGCTTACATATGTGGTGAAAACTGAATCCTATGGAAGCTTGTTTCCGACACAGAACAAAAAATAAAAAAGGCATTTGTGACTTTTTATCTCACAATTCTGATTTTTTTCTCACAATTGCGAGTTTTCATCTCTTTGAATTGCGTGATATAAAGTCGCAACTGCGAGTTATAAAGTCAGAATTGCGTGATATAAAGATTTATTTCTCGCAATTGTGAGTTTGCGTTGTATAAACGCAATTGCGAGTTTATATCTCGCAATTCTGACTTTAAAACACACAATTGCAACTTTATATCACGCAATTCTACCTTTATATCTCACTATTCTGAGAAACTCGCAATTGTGAGATAAAAAAGTTGCAATTATCTTTTTAAATGTTTTATTCTGTGACTGAAACAAGCTTCCATAGGATCCTCTCTCCACTATCAAAAAAAAAAAAAAGTGTCAAACAGGCAACAATTTATATTGAAAAACAAACGATAAAAAAAGAAAGAAAATCCTTCTATAATACATTGTGGGCAATGTGAGATCCAGTAAGTAAATGACTGAGTGAGCGAGTGGGTGAGTGAAGGCCCTGATTCACACTCGAGGCAAAGTTCTTTTTCGTTCTATGCTTAGGGGGGAAAAGAAGTTCGAAATAAATGACCACCAACACACCGTTAGCAAACATCCAAACGCCGTCCACACTGCTAAATGTGGCGTTTAGATGAATATGAAAATATGTGCTGCACGCTTTCCTCTCAATAACAAAATAAACACACACCAAAAATGACAGCAGTGAGAAAACAGCAGTTAAGAAAGCATCTGATCATATCGATGTGGATATGCTTGCACAAGCTCTGCAACTCACTAACTTGGATGGGTTAAATGCAGAGGACTCTACTGTTATTATCAAGAAATGGTCAAAGAATAAGAAAGGGCCAATTTACACCTGGTCACTTCATGCATTTTCTCTGATCGGATAACTATCCGAAAAGACCAGGTGTAAATGCCCTCCGAAACGCTTTCAAGATGCATTTAAATCATTCAAACCACTTTTGGAGGTGGTCTGAGACGCATTCCAGACGAAACTGGACAAGTGTAAATGCATCTGGTTGTTGAAACCACATGTGTCAATTTTACTCCTCCCAAAACGTCAAAAAATAAACGCGTGAGAGCGTGTTATAGGCTATATGACGTTACAGCCAGATATGACGGCGCTACAGCAACACGCATCACCTCAGACGAGTAGAGTTTCACTTCAGCGAGCAAAACGTGCGAATTTGCGTAAATTAAGTTGTAGACTCTCAAAACACAATCATCTTCATTAAAAGTAGTGAGAATAAATGATCTTGCCAGTGCTAATCACAGCTCTTTCTCCTATTGCGATTTCTCCTAATCTTGAAATTATTTATATCCATTTTGCGGAGACACATTTATGTGGCCAAGTGTAAATGAAACTGTTTCAACAGATCAGATAGCTATCCGTTCAGTAAAAAAACATGGAGTGACAATGTAAAAAGGCCCAAAAAGATTTAACTTCAGCTTCACTTCAGAAGGCCTTTATTAACCCCCTCGGAGCCGTTTGGGACACTTTTATCATGGATATTATGCACTTGAATGGACTTGATGCAAAAATGGTGCCCATTCTCTCCCATTATAAAGCTTGGAAGGGCCAGGACATTTTTTGTTTTTTATAACTCCGATTGTATTTGTCTGAAAGAAGAATGTCATATACACATAGGATGGCTTCAGGTTGAGTAAATCATGGGCTAATTTTCATTTTTGGGTGAACTATCCCTTTAAGGTTATGAATAAGCTGGTGTGTTCCAAAACAATGACAAAATTCCCATTTAGGAGATATAAGCATTCAAAACTTAGTCTCTCACTTCCACTTCACTTCAGCTTCTCATCACATCTTCTGTCCAATCAAATACACTCTAGAATCTAAAGCTCCGCCCCCCATGCTATAAATACCACCTGGCCAAAGTGACCGTTGACGCGTCACGGAGCAATATGGGTTGGAGATGTGTGTTCAGTTGCCCAAACGCTCAAGTTTTATTACGTTTTCCAACTGTAATGTTGGTTAATAATGAAATGGCTAGAATTTATTCACACTTCTACTATTGAATCTAACGTATCATCAGCGCTCGGATTCGCTTCCATGGTGCTGTCAAGTACGACTTGCAGTCTGTGAGGTAAACTAACCGCTATTGGCTATTTGAAAAGAGGGAGGAGCCATTCAAAATGTCCCGCTTTAGCTCCCTGTTTCAGTGGAAATTACATCAACGCCGCATCATACAAAGCTGCGCGTTCTAAGGCACTTCAGTGGGCCTTTAAGGGTCTCATCAAACTTCCTGACAGAGACAGAGCATGCAAATCTCTACGTGGCCACGTTTTCCTTTCGGAACCGGAGGGAAATGCCATCGCTCAAAATCTGAAACGAATACAGAACATGCGCTCTAAGAAAGCTGTGAGTCTGACCTAATGGATTTCACAGAGGAGATGAAATGACAAAAGTGAGTGAGCACCTCACCTCCTGAGGGGCGAATGTCTGTCGGATTTGGATCGTTACCTGTAGAATAAACAGACCTTCCCTTGAAAAAACACAGACTGCAGCGTGTGTGTCCATCAGCGCAGGGCTTGGAGGGGGAAGTGGAAGTCTTCCTGCATGATCTCCATGTAACTGTCCTCGGAAGGTCGCTACAGTACTTCATTTGTTTTGACAAAGCTAAGTCATAGCTCTTTTGACAACGTCGTCATTCGTTTTGGAATGAGTGACAAAATCGAACAGAAATATTATGATGACATTCTAATATGAATAATTGCAAGTAGCATCATTTTCCTAAATGCAACGCACGGAATCAGATGCGACGTTCTTTTGTTCCCACCACTCTGGCACGAAGAGCCCTGCAGCCTGACAGGCATTAAAACGGGAATCGAGATAAACATGTTTATTGTTGATCCCCAGGTATTTGTGACCAGCAGCTGTCTACACATTCATCATATATTTGCCAACTGTTTGCTTCAGATGAAATCTGTAATGTGTCATGCAGGGCATAAAATATAGCAGAAACAGTTTGATAGCTGAGAACTATAAAACGTCTCATCCACTGGGCATGACAACACCAAGTGTTATGGAGGCGAGTAATGTATGAGGGTGTAAGTGTGTGTGTGTGTTTGTTTCATGGGGCGAAGCCTGTTAAAACAGTCAGACAGGCTTAATGCAACTGATAGCTTCTTGGGACATACGGTTTGTATTATGCTTGGCTATGAGTGTGCAACAGTGTGATTTTCAGAGAGGCAGAGCAAGTCCAAGAAAAAACACACAATGACCTCTTCAGCCGGGCACAAGAGCAGCTGCTTAATAACTTAGGCAAGGCCTTGTAATACGCTTAGACAACACATAAAATTATGACAGGGATATGATGTATTAGGGTCAGTCCAAGAATGCAAATAAAACATTGATCATGTGTTATCAGTGCATATTACAGGGAAATCAACAGATGCTTATTGCATTACATTTCTGACTTCTGGCTCACAGTGTTTATTTGCATGTGCAATCTGCCGGATTCAGAAGGCAGAATTCCCGGTTGGTCTCTTTCAGTTTATTCAATTTATTATGCTATTGTAAAGGTTCCTATTTTTGTTTTGGAGGTCTCCTACAATTGGTTTATGCATCCAAGGTCAAAAAACAGTAATTTACTCATAATATACATCACCTCATTTCTCAAATAGTCTAAAAAAATGTTGTTCGAAGATTTAGTCTCTCTAGACCCCTCCTTTCAGCAAGCCTACTCTGATCTGATTGGTCAGAAGGCCAAGTCTGTTGTGATTGGTCCAACACTTACAGTGCATATCGGAAACGAAAAGCCTATTACAATACTCAAATTTCAACTCCAGAGCTCCCTCAGCACTTGATACACAGTGATTCGAATGATTATGTTGTTTTTTTCTGTATCAATTTGAACCCCAGTCCTCATCATTTGGGAGAGCATGCAAAAGTGGAATTCCTCTTCTTGACATGTCGACATCACGAACCGAACTCTTCCAGGTCTCAGCTACAACTACAGTGTTTGAGGGTGGGTCAAAGTAGTTGTTCGCAGGCAGCATATGAAGACCATAGGCTGGCATTATGCAAATGTGTTACATTGTTACGTAGGTATGTAACAGGAAGTGAAACTGGAATTGCTAAAGATCTGCCTGCATTGATACCATTATATGAGAAATGAACTGAGCTGGATGATGACATCACTGCTTACTCCAGAGCGGCTATATATATGAACCATCACTGAACTTAAGCTGGACTATGACACTAACAAACTTTCTTGCATTATTTTCCTGTTATCACTGTAAAGCTGCATTGAAACAATCTGTATTGTAAAAGTGCTATAGAAATAAAGGTGACTTGACTTGACTATTGCAGCTAAAATTGGATTTTGCTACTGGTTGCAAAGAAATCCAGATAATGGCAACTTTGGATCAACATACAAAACTGTCAAATATTATCCTTACATTGTATTATTATCGTTATATGGTAATCATTACAAGCACAAGCTGTAATCACTGCCTAACATGTTCATTGTGTCTGCTTAACTGAATACATGATGTTAATTAACCACATGACGTGTATCATATCACTGCCATATGGATATTATGTTGACACACTCATCTTTGACTCATAACAGAATACATCCTAAAATGTAGCACCGAGGGCCCTATTTTAACGTTGTATAAAACGCACGCCGCAAGTGCACTTAGAGTGTGTCCGGATCCACTTTTGCTAGTTTAAAGACGGGAAAAATTGTTAGCATACCCGGCACATGGTCTAAAAGGGTTATCCCTATTCTCTTAATGAGTAATGGGTGTGTAAAACCAATCAGAGTCTCATCTCACATTCCCTATAAAAGCCAGTTGCGCTCGCGCCATGGCGGATTCGCTATATACATGGCGGAATTTGCAAGCGTAAAGACTGAACTGAGCGCGAGGTTAAAGCATGCAAGCAGACTACGGGACAAGCTGGATTCCACCATATCTATATGTGCACAATAATAATCGTTTACAATGTAATGTAGTTATTTTGGCATGTTTGTGTGCTGTGTGCCCTGTGTGTTTAAAAAGCAGAGTGTACATGCGTTGTAGACCCGCCTATAGGTGCACATTACTAATGCGCTCTTTAAATAACAAAAACAATATTGCGCCATTGACTTTAGACCAGGTTTCAGTTGGTCAATGTCACAGTCTATTTCAGTTGCCTCAAAATAGCAACATGCCAACAATGTGCCTGAACACACCTTGTCTTCAGACCAGCACACCCATGGGCGCACAAATGGGAGCACACACATTTGCTATTTAAACAACGTGGCGCAGGACGTGGAAATGATAACTGCGTCGGGCTGAAACAAGCAAAAAAACACTTGCGTCGTGCCTGGCGCCGGGTGTATGATAGGGCCCTGAAACATGCATAGGCTATTCCGTAAAGCCACTTTGAAACTATGTATTGTGAAATGTGCTATATAAAAATAAAATAAAATTGAACTGAATTGAATTTACTGAATAAGACATAGGTTTGTGCTGAAATCCCACACACAAAAGTTATGCAATTGTTTTGTGAATGTGCCTTTTGCACTTTGGAGGAGTGAGTGAACACTGACTGGCATGTACAAAAACACAGCCCTGTTCTGCCTTCCTTCTGTTTTAGCGTATCAAGCATTCATTTCCGTTCTTTTGAGGATGCCCACCATGAAGTATGGCTAGTCTGTCCACAGTTTGTACAAAAGATGCACCCCTTTTGATCTCGGACGCCACTATTTCAAAAGAGTGGGACCGAACGTCTTGTCTTTCAACCTGTCGAGCGCAACAGTTTTTCATGATCCTCTTCTAGCCTCGGGTGGAATTCATCAAGGTTACGCCGGGTAGCTGTTCCATTTGTTCTCCACATGAATATAAAGTTGGTAATGATTCTCAGAAGACTTGCACTACAAAGCACTTGTCTGAGCGCTGGGCTGGAAGCTAATTACATTCACACAAATTTGTATTAATGTTGCTGAGACAGAGTACAAACTTTTCCAAGTTAATGACACATTCTGATAGCAATTAACAGTGAAACGCTTGATCTGTCAAATGGTTTGATGTGATCTACTCTTTGTAACAAATCAACAGATATTTAAAATCAAATATACACATCACAATCTAAAAATTAATTGATGTAATTGATTGATTGTTAATATTTAGGGATGGACTGATCCAGCACCTGAATTGTAACTGTAAAGTTTCAAAAAGGACAAAAAAAAAAAAAACTTTAGAATATATAATTATTCATACGACTTGTGCAGAACATAATTTCCACTAGAATTTATCTAACTATTTTTTTTATCAAATATGACACAGGTTGGATCAAATCTCATTGGTTACTGTGTCTTGAGACATCATGGGGTAAAACCTGTGGCATATTTAATTTTATTTGCATTCTTATTAACTCGTTCATCTCCCATTTCCCATTGTTTATTTTAAATAAAAATGAAGAAAATAATCGAAAAGTGGAAATAAATTGCCTATTGGTTAGGGGTAGGTGCAGGGGAGGGATTTAGGGACAGGTACAAGCAATGTACCAATAAGACTAATTTATGTTTTTAATAATCATATACACTGAATATGTTGTAATGTTGCCCACTGTTTTATAGAAGGCTATGCTACAATACACTGAGGTGCAATAGTATCTGCCACTCTGTCACAGGTTTCACAGACAGGGCTTAGATGAAGCCAGGATTAGGCCTTAGTTCAATAAGGACATTGAAGTAGCTTTTATAAACATGCCTTGAAAAAAAAAAATACTGGTGTGCATCTTGAGACTAAACAATGGCAGTGACATAATTTAAGATATGTCATTGTAAGTAGCTTTCGGGGGTCAGCATAAATAGCATTTAACAACTATTTACACAGTGCTGCCATACTTTTGTGATGACTCTGTATTGTGTTATATATATATATATATGTTTTAGTTCTGACAGATATGCCATCTTCTAATTCTACATGAAGACCCACAAATGTCTTATTTTGTTCCACAAAGAACGTAACACATCACACATACATTAACAAGCAGCTGCGTAATTAATGAGAAATTTTTTTAATTGATTTTTTTATGCTGTATCATCCAAAAGTTTAGTTCAGGGATTCCCTTTTTTTGACCTAAATTATTTACCTTAATAAAAGTTAATATTTCAGTAATCAAAGAACACATTCTCATGTTCACGGTTCTGAGATGTCAGTTAATGGTCACATGACATGCAGGTAAACAAATAAAATATTTAATCTTTTTTTAGTAAGTGTTTTATTTTGATTGTTTATTTTAAAATTATTTGTTTTCTTTTTTTGCATGTGATGATTTAATTAATTGTTAGCTTTTCACGAATCCCCAGTTGTTCACAAACCCTGGTCTAGTTGACCAAAAAATAAATAAATAATTCACAGGGTGCTTTAATCTTACATATTTGTTTTGTATTTCTTTCCTATATTAAACTGACATGACATGTAGTTAATAGTTTTATTCCTTAGGTTCACGTATCCGATCTGGAAAGGAAAAAGTGAATCTGACGCGTCCTCATCTATATTTGACCTCGTGTCCCCCAGAACCATTGCATGAATAATTTTTAAGCACAAATGAATTCTAAAGCAGCTGTATTTGACCACAGTGCTGCATGTGCTATCATAACTCATAGCTGCTCGTGATCATTTCACCGCAGGCTATTTCACACAATCAGCAGAACCTGTGCACGGCTCACGCTGCAGGAAAACCATCGTACGCCTCATTGTCCATTCTGAATGGGACTCTACGGCCGAGCGCAACAAGTCCATCTCCCGTTTCCTGAAACGATCATACCCTCCGCGGTCTGAGTTCAGCACGAATTAATTACAGACCCTCTGCTGAGCTCTGACTAATACAGAATTAATCGCACTCATAACGGCCAAATTATTTTCCAAAAATCCAGACAGAAGAAATTAAACCGCAATTATCATAAAATCCATCATTGTAATGCACATTGTGCTGCGGTGTTTGGATAGGTAATGATTTTCTAATATGCCAATTTGCATAAGTAGCCCTGAGATGGGTTATCGTTTCCGATCCCACACAATTACAATTCCATCTCCATACATCAGAGCTCACAGCTATGTAAAACCACAGTACTAATTAATAAGCCGTTTACAGGCGGCAGCTAGTTACAGTGGTTGTGCGGCTGACCTCGCCAAGGATGAGCCGTCTCTGAAGCTCACGCGCACGCCGTCTACACACATAATGACGTGCCAGGAGGGAATCATTAAAAATAATTTACACAAGCCTTCATTTACAAGATCTTTTGATAGTGCGCTTCCCCTGGTGTTTAGATCGGCGCTGAAGAACCCCCTCCCTCGAAGCGAGCGTTTGGAAGGCAGCGAGCGCACGGATACCTAAGTGGTTAATTAAGAACTGTTGGGCCGCTGTGAGAGGCTCCTCCAAATCCCTCTGATGTCTGCCGTGTCAAGTGTCTCTCTCAGGCTGGAGCTTGCATGAGGTGACTGCCACGACTGGGATAATTACCAGGGAGAGCAGGAGCAGATGAGGGAAGAGAGCCCTAAATGAGGCTTCTCCGAGCTAATATTTGGCCAATCAAAACCCCTTTGTGCTGCCACCAGAGCTGGAACGAGGGGGAGGCGACGGGGGTGTGTTCAGACTCGGGCTGTTTGAAAGGGTTAACTACCCTGGGCCGGGAATCATATCGTTTTCCTGACAAAGGGGGAGGGATGGATTTATCTAAGCACGGGGTCTGTGGAATAACGCTGACGGAACAATAGAGCGCGCAGGGGTCACGGAGAAACCTGCGCTTCCGGGATATTTAACGCACAGCCAGAGGTCTTCGTCTCGCTCAGAACGCTTTTGTCAAGGAAACATTCGTAACTAGCGGATCGGCTGCAAAAAAAGTTTATTTGTATAGCACTTTTCACAATACATATTGTTTCAAAGAATATGCATGTTTCAATGTTACAATCTTCTATTATCAGCCATAGATGAGTGTTTCAAAGTAATGTCTATATGGCAGTAATACACAGTTATAATGTAATACATGTTATGTGGTTAGTAAACATCATGGATTTAGTTTAGCAGACACTGAACATGCTGTGATCACAAAACACTCTCAGATAAAATGTGCAAAACGTGCACTTTAGAAGTACAGCAGCTTGTCACTGGGGCAGAACCCTTAACGGGACAATTGTGTGCCCTTTTACCGCTAAAAGGTTAATAGTAGTACATTAAGGGTACATATTACAACCCTAAGGCACCAATATGTACCTTTTAGGGGTAGATAAGGTACAAAATTTTATCTTTAAGGGTTCTGCCCCAGTGAAAGCTTTTGTATCCCTAAAGGTACCATTTTTGCACATTTTTTCCTGACAGTGTATAAGGATAATATTTGATAATTTCGTGCTTTCCTGTAGCTCAAACAGTAGAGCATTGGCGCTTGTAACTCCAAGGTCATGGCTTCTATTCCCAGGGAAAACAAGAACTGATAAGAATGTAAATGTGTACCTTGAAATGCAATGTAACTCACTTTGGATAAAAGCGTCTGCCAAATGCATAAATGTAAATGTATGTTGATAAAAAGTTAGCGGCATTTGTATGCTTTGCAAGTTATCCAATCATATTTACTTAGCAAAAATAACAAAACAATAGTCATAGCTCGTTCCTGTCCAACTGGTAGAGCAGGGGTCAGTAATCGTTTTAAATTGTCACGATTTTATTAATAAATAAATTAATATATATAAATAAATTAATATATATATATATATATATATATATATATATATATATATATATATATATATATATATATATATATATATATACAGTATATATATATATACCACAATTTGGACTAAAATGCATTTTTAAACTTTCCTTGTTAATCTCTGCACCATATTCCCCTGAACGTTTAGTGGTGTTGGTTGTTTCAGATTTAGACTGAGTTGATGTTGTAGAGAGCATATCAACCCTTATTATGGGATTTTGAGTGACACCTTCTAACCTTCTCATAACATCTTCTCATTTACATAAGCAGAACAAACTACATCACTGTCATGTGCACTGTGCAACAAACCAAGGCTACAAGAATACGAGGAAAGATTGCTGCATGCAGTTGCAGGGACTTCAGCAATTATATAATATAATGCTCATAATTTGAATCTCTCTCACTCTTATTGTTTGCATGGCAATGATTACCCTGTGCCCAAGTGTGTAAACCCCTGTGGTAGAGGACGGTGCTAGAAACACCAAGAGGCATGCACAGATAAAACATAGACCTTGCATGCACTAAGTCACTTTAGAACCAAGCGTCTGCTAGATGCTTAAATGTACAAAGGAAAGCAAGGAAAGAAAAATACATTAAAGTGTTTATTAGCAGACCAAACATCAACAGAAACAGTTTGGCACCTACACCCGCGAATCCCCTTGACAAGCGTATTAGAATGAGCCAGGAGAGATGCCCCGAAAACACGTCCTCTTTAGCATAGAGAATTCCTTGCTGTTGTGTAGAAATGTTGCGGTGGAGGCGTCTGTGCCAAAGACCAGGCCTGAACAATCGTAGACGTGGGCAGGTTGTCGGTTTGGCTGGCTTCTCCATCAGCCATCAGGCTTCCCTCCACCCAGGCAGGCGCAGGGCTAGTGGGGGCCGAGCCCAGAGACAATAGAGGTTTTTGGAGCCAGAGCCGCCTCTAGCAAAGCGGCTTTCGCCCAGCCCTCATGCTCCAGCCACATCAGCTCCAACAGAAGGCTGGCAGAACAATCATCTTAGCAATACGGTTGATCCGCTGACCCGCAACTGTCCCGCTTTATCTCTCCAACTATTTGCTTACTGGCTGAGGCTGGAAGAGCCGTGTGCTGGGCCACTGTCATGGAATGTGATGTGGCCTGGAGAGGAATGATGGGGTGCAGGGAGGCGTTTTCTGTGTTACCCAGATCCTGGGTCAGATGTACTGTAACAACCCAGTGTTTGGGAAGTTTTTGTGTTACCCAGATCATGGGTCAGATGTAACAACCCAGTGTTTGGGTAGTTTTTGTGTTACCCAGATCATGGGTCAGATGTAACAACCCAGTGTTTGGGAAGTTTTTGTGTTACCCAGATCATGGGTCAGATGTAACAACCCAGTGTTTGGGAAGTTTTTGTGTTACCCAGATCATGGGTCAGATGTAACAACCCAGTGTTTGGGAAGTTTTTGTGTTACCCAGATCATGGGTCAGATGTAACAACCCAGTGTTTGGGTAGTTTTTGTGTTACTCAGATCCTGGGTCAGACGTAACAACCCAGTGTTTGGGAAGTTTTTGTGTTACCCAGATCCTGGGTCAGACGTAACAACCCAGTGTTTGGGTAGTTTTTGTGTTACCCAGATCATGGGTCAGACGTAACAACCCAGTGTTTGGGAAGTTTGTGTGTTACTCAGATCCTTAGATGTAACAACCCAGTGTTTGGGTAGTTTTACTGTTACCCAGATGCTGGGTCAGATATAGCAACCCAGGGGTTGAGTTATTTACTGTAGGCTTTGTGTGACCTCTTCAGGAGAGAGCAGTGCAGCTCCGTCAAATTGGTGCGTGTCTTCAGTAAAATAAAGATTTGTGTCATTTGATCAAAATATGATCACAAATAAAGGAATTATCATGCAAACCAATGGTTGTGTGGAGTATTTTAAAGTTTAGAGGATTTAAGTTAATCCGTACACAATTCACGTACTATACTAAAAATGAATCAAGTACGGTGGGTTAAATCAACCCATTATGGGTTGGGTTAAATAAATAACCCAATTTACTGGGTAAAATTAACCCAACATGTGTTCTGTCCTATATTTACCCAGCCCTTGGGTTGAAAACAATATATACAGCTTTATTAGTAAAGCAATGACAGAAATAATGATGTGTATTACCTTGGTTTTAATGGCATTTAAAGAAATAGTTCACACACACACACAAAAATCTGTCATTCTTTGCAATGTATTTTGAAGGGCTTTAACTTTTGACTTTCAGACAAACTAAATATTCTAGATATTTAGAAGACATTTTATTTATTGATCAGTTTGTTATCTCATGGCGGTGTGAAGTCAATGCTTTCTGAAATGAGTGTTGCTCTGAGGTCCCGTAGTGTTGAGGGTGTAGAGCGTGACCTTCTGACCTTGTATCGCTCAGGGTTCAGAGTGTATCTTTAGCTGAGGAAGGAAATGTTGGCAGCTTGCTAAACATGCATACCAGACACATAAAGGGGGTAACCTGTACAGGAAGTGCTCAGTACTGCTCAGTGAAGGGCATTGTGGGCCAGGTGTTTTCTCTCTCCCTTTTGCTCTCTTGATTTCAGTTCACAGAAACACACATATACATATGCATGCTATAAGTGCTTGTTTCGTTGTACAGACGCTGTCCGGTAACTTACTGCAGTCTACAGCTTAAGCTACTATAAATCATATATGTCCTATTTATGTATTGTTTTAACCCTCTGGTGCTCTTCGCGTGTCAGTCAAATGAGCACTTTTTTTTTTTCTTTTTTTTTTAATGAAATGAATGTAGGCTACTATATATTTTAGTTAGATTTTTCATTTAATAGTTTCTATTTGTAGGGGATTTTGTATACTACATTATATTTCACGCTGTATTTATAATCCATTTATTCGCTTTAGTACAAATTTATTCATTATTCACTTGAGCATAGACCTGGAAATTACATTTACAACTTAAACTGTGGTAAATCTTGAATGATTTAGAGCATAGACTTAAGTTTGATATATTTTAAAAGACGACACTTGGCAGATTTATTGCTGAAGTGTAAAAAGTTAAAAAAGTGAACTTAAAGTAACAGAATTGTATGTGTATTGTTATGAAAAATGCACAAAAATATTTATTTTATATGAAAAACACATTTTACTCTAAAACTGCAAGAAAATCAAAGCCATAAATCTAAACTAAACTAAAATCTAAAGTTGTGTTCCAAATTTGAGCTTGATATCTAAAATGCTTTCAAGAAAGATTTTGTTTCACTGCAGTACCAAAAGTTTTCACTAGATCAAATTTGTCTCCCATTCATTTCCAATGCGGTCATTTTTGACCGCGAGGAGCACAAGTGTGACTATTTTTTACAGGACCATTTACGAATCATGTCCATGATTTTTTTTTGTGTGTGTGTTCACTTAGCAAGTGCCAAAACCTTTACCAAGTTTTTTACCATCCCAATAAAGTAAAAAGTTCTAAAAAAAAAAACTAAACGTAAAATGTTTGACTGAAGAGCACCGGATAGTTCAGCCAGTGGTTGAGAAAACAGCTTAATGTTCTGAAAGCACCACATAAAGTATAAAATGAAAACACACTTCATCTTTAAGTAACAATCTTAATCTAAAAGCTCTTGGATATTTTTGTGTTTGTTCTTGTAATATTTGGACCTCTGGTTTGAGATTAAAGTTGCACAACATTATACAGTCCTAAATTGCTATTTTGCATTCCACTCAGTTATTGCATTATTGAGATGAAAATAAAGAATTTCTCTCGTAATGTCGCATTTTCATGCTTGCCACGCTCCATGTATCTGAAAGAATAAACAGTGGTATCAATGGCTGGCCAGAAAGTAGCAGCATAGAAGCTGCCATGAAAATTGTTTATCTAGCTGCAGAATGCTATTCAACTGGGACTGCGGCATAATGATGCTGCGAGAACTGTCAGCTTTGCAATTAAGTCTGTCTTCAGATGCTTTCCAAGCAATTCATTAACTCAACACACTCCTGCTAAATGTGTTAAAACAGATCAGTAATTACTGAAGAAGTTTGCGTATTAAAGAGCTCAACTTTTTTTGAGGGAACCTGAAGAACTTTGTTACGTATTACAGTGTAATTACGCTTTCTCATTAGTCTCTTGCTAATGCGAGATCTTTAATTGCTTCACTGTTGAGAGTCATTAGAAACAATAGTTTTAAATGAACGCTCCTCTGCTACTATCTGATGTCCTAAGAAGTTCTGACTGCTGCTTTTCTTTTCCTAATGAATGTCACCCGGCACACTACAAATCGACTTATTGTTGAGCAGAAAATAAAACTGTTCAGAAATTAATCCAAGTTTTTTTTTACAAAAGCAATAATTAGCAAGTATACTACAAATGAAACATATTTTATTTGTACCTTCAGCAATGTTTCTCATTAATTTATGGAAGCTTGTTTCCGCAACAGAATAAAGCATTTTAAAAGATAATTACGACTTGATATCTCACAATCTCGAGTTTATATCTCGCAATACTGACTTTATATCTCACGATTCTGACTTATTTTCTCAGAATAGCGATATATAAAAAACAATTCTGAGGGGAAAAAATTGTGACTTTTCTCAGAATTGTGAGTTTACTGTATATCTCACAATTCTGACTTTTAAACTCGCAATTGCAAGTTTATATCTTGTGAGATAATTGTGAGATATACAGTAAACTCGCAATTCTAAAAAAAGTCACTATTTTTTCCTCTCAGAATTGTTTTTATATATTGCAATTGCGAGTTTATATCTCACAATTCTAGGTCTTAATTATCTTTTAAAATGTTGTATTCTGTGGCGGAGCTTCAATATGAATTGTATGGACTGTGCAACACTTTCATTATTTTTATATTACAGAATATTACCTTATTTTAATCCTTTAATTTACCTTAACCATGCAAAGCCTGACATGAAATAATAGAAGATAATGAAAGATTCTAATAAAGACTTTATTTTTATTTAAAAGTTTGGATATGTGGATTTGTTGAGTATCATGTTTGATACATCATGCTTTTATGACTCAAATAGTATGATATGGTGAGAATAAGTTAATTCTTGAGAAGAATAAAAAAATACCACAATTTTATTCAGAGGCCCAAACTGAGCAAAAATATACAGTTTTGTGCAGATGCTGATATTTGCATGGGGAAAAAGAAAGATGAAATTCTGACAGCTTGTAATGTGATCTTTACAACATAGAAGACGACTTGCATAAAATCATAGAATTAAATCCTTAGTTTTATGATCAAAGCTATGTAGTTTCAAAACATATAATGCAATGTATTATTGTATATGACTGTGAGATTAAATAAATGTTCCTAAAAATCCTGAAGGATCACATGTAATATATTTGAACATGCTTTTTCTAAAATAAAATAATAATGAATGGATAATGAAGTAAACCTAAGCTGTTTCAGTCCAAGAAGTTCATCTTGACATATTACTAACAATATAAGTCATTCTTAAAGGGATAGTTCACTTTGAAATTAAATTTTGGTATGTTTTAGCTTACCTCAAGGGCATCCAAGATGTAGGTGTCTTTTTTTCCGCAGTAGTTTCAATTTTGATATTTTTAGGTCAAACCGTTCTTGTCTGTCAGTCATATAATGCAGGTCTATGGTCACTATCTGAAAGAGCAAGCACAGAGTCCAAATTAAAACAATTCCCCATCGTCCAAATTAAACAATTCCCCATCGTAAGTACACATTGATGGCCTAAGACACGAAACGAGCGGTTTGTGTGAGAAAACGAACAGTATTTATATCGTTTTTACCTCTTATACACAGCCATGTCCAAGTGATCTGAGGGCGCGTGCGCATCCTGGTGTGTGACGTGTGCGCAGACTGGTGCATAGATATATACACTAGATGTCGCCTTAAAGACATTCGTTCCAATGAACTGCCGTAGACAAGGCGGTAAAACATACCAAAATTTAATTTCAAAGTGAACTATCCCTTTAAAGTTACAGTACAGTAAAGATGTCACAGCGAAAAGACATGTATCGCGACATGAAGGTGGATGCTTTTACAATTGTATAAAATGCCCTTTACTTGTTAAAGAGTATAAACTATCAATGATTACAGAAGGCATGTAGTAGATTGTTTGCAACAATTTATTTTTTCATGTTTTGATCATGTTTATAATTCAGAGGCCTTATGAACTTCCTCATCAAATTTGATACAGTTCAGGGCTTTATTGGGTTAATTCTCTCAGAACGTATTTCTTTCTAGAGTTAGTCTTTAGAGGTTCTTCAAAATGTTTCTCCAAGTTTTAGACCAACTTGAGATTGTGCTGATTAATTTTGTTGTCATATAAAGTACTAAAGTAAACAAACCTTGGAATGTTCATGATGTGAAGCATCAAATTTTTATGCCTGGAAATCAAAACCAGGGCCTCCATTTTCTTCAAAAAGTTGACTAGGCCTCAGATCATTTTATTTTTTATTTTTAATGAAGCTCAAAGAAACCTAATTTCACATGTCAGAAAACTGGCCAAGCTTCAAAACCAAAACACAGCTCAACCACACTATAGCGATGGAGAGTTGGGATGGGAAAGTTTGAAAATGGGAACGTTTGAATTCCCTTTGGTCTACAGTATAATTGAACTAAAGTTAAAATATCTCACTTCAGAAAGTGCCAAAATGATTGTTCAGGACTCGCCTTCAATAATCTCCCAAAGGAAGTCACTAACTAGCACCCTATAGGGACTGACGAATTCCTTTAGACATCTTTAATCAACTATAAGAATAATGCATAAATATTAGCTCTAGAACCTGCGATATCAGCGAACACAGAAAATAAAGGTTATGGGGCATTCATGGAGATTATCATCTCTGCGTATTGATGAATCTAGTGTTGTCACGATACTGGAATTTCTAACTTCAATACAATACCTTGAAAAATATCAAAATTCTATACCATTTTCGATACCACTGGGAAAACTGCCATATCAATACTTTTTATTATCTCATAATGTTTTGATAATTTGGGTAATTTTAACGCAATAGCTTACAACACAGCACAGGGAGGCTTTATTTGCAACTCTGAACTAAATTTACAACAAAAGAGAGACAGTAAAAAGTGATAAAATAAGAACAGATAAACAAACTGCAAACAATAGCACAAATAAATGCAATAGAATTAAGAGACAAATTAAATAAACATGGCTTTAAGTCTTTCAGGCAGTCTAACAGTATATTTAGACAAGAAATACTACACAAATTAAAGTAATCATTTGTAAAAACACTGCAATGTCTTCATTGTAAATAAAAAATGAATACAGATTAATGCTTAAAATGAATGTTACAAAAGTTATTCAGCTAAGCAGTGAGTGATTTTCTCTTTGTCTTTTGTTCTTTCGTTAATATGACAGACAACAGCAGGTTTATTAGGCTGCTGTCACTTTAAAGAGCAAATGCACGGATCCAATATACTGTTACACAACATGCGTTTTCTTTCTCAACTATTTACATTCCAAAACTGATTGTGTTTACCTGAATATTCGGGCATTAGGCGTAACAAGCCACAAAAAAATAACTCACTTTGGTACTCACAAGCTATTTGAGAGGCCGTTTTATAGGCACGCCACTTAGATCAGTGTGGTATGAGCGCGAAACCTGCAGGAATGAGTAAAATTATGCGCAATACCCCTCACAGAAAATTCAGGGCCTGTAACACCAACACTATTCAACTGGAGCGAATGAGAAGAGTGAGTGAGAGGAGGCTGGTGTGTGTCAATTTTCCATTGGAGAGAAGAGAGAGCAAGAACGTGCAGCCGGTATTGATGTATCGATACTGCAGAAAATCGTTTCAGATATTCCAGTATCAATACTTATCGAAATATCGATATCTCTCCCAACACTAGAGGAATCCCTGCAAGAAAATGAGTGGTGATCCCAACGATTCCAGCTCTGTCTTGAGTAAATGCATGTTACACCAGAAACGTCAACAAAAATCTCTAGTTAAAAATGGCCGACGCTGACAGAGATCTGATGTGGGAAACCCATGTTGGCCTGGCATGTTGGATATTTTTCAGTTAATATTGATTCGAAGCCAAGCATAAAGTGCCTTTAAAATCTAAAACGCTTCTATCGCCGCCTTTGCGCGCTTGCCAGTTGGCTACGATTGGTAATATCTCAAAAGTGGAGCGTTAATCTCAAAGCCTGGCTAATTAAACAGCATTAAACAGATTAATTTGTTCTTTGAGTAAGTGGCTGAACCGCTCGTTCCTCCGAACGGCCTGCTGTGGTCCACTGTGCTCGCTCTATTTCATCTGGGGAAAACGTTCTGCCTCCCTCCCTCCGCTTCCATCTGATGTGCTTCCTGGGTCACAGAGGCGAAAGAAGAATTATACGCATATAAATGTCCCTTTTATGAAGTGCCTTTTGAAAAGCCACTAATAAAAATAATAAAGATAATGTCCCGGGCAGATGCATTTGGCTGATCTGAGGCACGGGCCGTGAGCCTTGCAGTCATTCGTTGACAAAACAGTCATCTTATTTACACGCTCCACAATAACCCGCCGCAAATGTCGAAAAGAGGAATAAGGGGGGAAAATAATTAGCATATTAATCTTTTTTATGCCGTCATCTTTCAGGTCCGGGAGAGCACGGTGTAATTTAAATCTAAATGCTTTCCTGGCATTAGAATTCATTTTAGATGGGTCAATTGTTCTGTAATAAAAGGATGGAAGGTGTACTTCATGCAGGAGATTTATGTTTGCCATTTGTTCATATTCATGTGCTACTGAATACCCTCAATTCAAATGGTGATGGCAGCTCATATCAGCCTCAGTGCAGCCCCACACATCACTAACCACCAGCAATGAATTTCATTTGCAGAACAAAAAAAAAAAAAAAACTAAAGAGAGAAAAGAGAAAACGGGGGGAAAAAACATGCTGAAATTAACTCCACCGGTTTATTGATTTTTTTTTTTTTTTTTTTTTTTTGCTCAACAGAGGCCTGTATAACAGCTCTATTGCCCCCATAATGATTAGTGACAAAAGTTTAATTAAGCAATTATGAAGGCAATAATAGAGTTGTCGGGTTTGCTTAGCTTTAGACTGTTTAAGACTTATCTCCTTGCCGCACATCATAGCGGCAGAAATCTGCTTTAGGAGATTAATGCTGTGAGAACACAGATGCCCACTCTAATACCCCCTCCACCACGCTGACGCCTCGCCGAAGACCAGAACACAAGCGTCCCTTTATCAAATTACAACTCTGTTTTTCATGAATATGTAGTACGAGGGGGACGGGGGGGGGGCGGGGGGGACGGGGGAGAAAAGAAGAGAAATCCAGTTATGGCTTTAAGGTGTAATTATAAAGACGTATGACACAAACTACACGCGCCATTCTGTTTTAGTCATCTTCACTATGAAATGTGCGTGATAATTTTGTTGTGAATAATGATGCACAACGTTCTGAGAGCCTGTGGAGTTTTCCAGCCGTTTGTCGCCGCGTATTTCTGAGAGCGCCTTAATGTGCTAATCGATTAGTCCTCTGTCTTTTGTTTCCCGTGTCTGTTCCTTTATTTCATTAGATTTCCAACCCTCTCGGATTCTTGCAGATACATGGGAGACTTTTATGCACGAGTTTGATAGCAGATTCTTGAAATGTGTGCTCAAAAGGGCCGAATGAGAACATCCTCAATGCAGAAACACTATCGTTACTTCAAAGCCACAAACTGGGCTTTGTTCATTACTTCATGTTTAGTGCTCTGGTTGATTCAGAAGGTGTTTTTTTGGTTTGTCTGCAATATGCTAAGTGTATAACAGTTGCCAAAATAAACTAGTAGTACATATAGTACGTATATGGGATTCACTTTATTTTGATGGTTCCTTTATTTTGATGGTGCTCTTCGCGTGTCGGTCAAAAATACCCGAAATTAATTTCTTTATTTCAATGAAATTAATGTATTATATTTTAGTTTGATAATGTTTTTATTTAATATTTTGTATTTTTAGGGGATTTTATGGTACTAAATTATATTTACGTTGTATTTATAATCCATTTATTCACTTTTTGAGCAGACCTGAAAATTATATTTCCAATTTCGTAAATCTTGAATACTTTAGAGGACGGACTTAAGTTCTCTTTTCAATGACGACACTTGGCAGATTATTGCTGAAGTAAAAAAAGTTTTAAAAAGTGAAATTAAAGTTACAGAATTTTACGTTAATTGTTATAAAATATATATTTTAAAACATGTTTTACTCTAAAACTGTGAGAAAATCAAAACCATAAATCTAAACAAGTTGTGTTCAAAATTTGAGCCTGATATCTCAAAAAATTAGCTTTCAGTAAGATTTTGTTTGGCCTATATTGGACTATTTTTTTCTTTTTCTTTTTTTTTTCTTCTTTTTTTTGTGTTTACATAGCAAGTGCCAAAACCTTTACCAGGTTTCGTACCATCCCAATGAAGAACAAATGTAAAACAAATGTAAAACTGTTTGGTTTTTGCTTGTTTCTCTTGCGCATAAGGTCTATAAATTTACAGCTCGATGGTGTTTTAAGCCCCCAATGGCTCCTTAGAGGCAGCTAACCCTACCCTCAACCTTAAACCTACCCATCCCCTCGCTGCCTGGAAGGCGCCGTTGGGGGCATAAAACACCAAATTTACATGCTCTATTTTGGGAAAATAAATTAATCTTCTAGCACTCACTCATTTTGTCAAATCAAAGGCATTCTAGAATCCTTCTTGCAAATGCCTCTTCTGACTTGCAAAAACATGTAGCAAATCATTTTCACAAATGTCTAAAGGTTATTTGCACTTTTTTTAAAGTACATGTAATTTAATGGTAAAATAAAATGGTGCATGAATCCAGGGTAAGTTGTAGTACTCTAAACCAGAGGTCTTCAACCCACTCTTTTGCAGAGTTTATCTCCAACCCTGAACCAGCTGATCAAGGTCTTCAGGATCACTGGAAAAATCAAGGGCAAGCGTGGTAAAGCAGGTAGGAACTAAACTTTGCAGGACAATGGGTCTGAGGAGCAGGGATGAAGACCTATCCTCTAAACAACCCCAAATGTTTAGTAACAATGGCAGATACAACATATCTGCTAATAAAATATGACAACTTTGAGGTTTTCCAGTATTATAAAATCAAGAAAAGTATTTGCTTGCATCTGTTAATGCTGTTCAGCTGTTTTTAGAAAACCAACAATTCTTAGCCCTTGCAAAAAAAAAAAAAAAAAAAAAGTATAATAACATTAAGCTGAGTTCTCATCATTGGAAAACTCTTTGCACTCAGGCCACAACTACACAGCAAAAAAATAAGACTATTATAAGCTTCGCAGGGCAGATTTGAGAATGCTTACACAGGCTTTTATGCTTGTGTAGCTTAAGACTGCAAATCGAACCACAGATTAGCTTAATGTTGAATGATACGTCTTTTGAGCATGCCCCCAAACTGGTTCCATGAATTTAATTTTACATGGATACTCGATTGGGAATCTGTGGTCATTGCGTTTAGGCTTTAGTTTAATCTTGGATGCATGAAAACCTCAAAATGCCATTATTTGCACTGAGAAATTTTTCTCTAGCAAAAACGCGAGCGTCTTCACGCAGCCAAGCAAAGCTCTACGGCGCGGAGCTGCCAAGAGCGTGGACATCTTCTCCGTTAATGAACTGAAAATCCTAACAGACGGGTGGAAGACTACAACACACTGACGCTTAGACAAACTGTCTACGGATGAAAACACCGGGAGAACAATTCCGACGTGAGTGACTTTTCACACACGCGCCAAGAACGTAACAGATCAATGATGATATGAGAGATAATAACTCTAGAAACAATAGGCACATCCATTCTGCGTGGCACGGAAGAGGTTAACGTCCCCCGCCAAGCCATTAGTCTGCCGACTGAAGGTCGAGGTTGGTCGGGGTCACCTCTGCTGTCCTCTTTCTCAGCTGTTGTGCCAGAGAAGAGTGCGGCGGACGGCCGGCTGATGCCTCGTCCCTGCTGCCTACACAATGAAATGACACACTGAAGGTGGTCTTGCATCTGGCGTGCTATTCAAACAGGCCTGCCACAGCCCAGCTACATGCACCGTTGCCAGATTGCAGGCTAATTAAGGCGCTCTTGGATGACCATCAGTGGCTTCTCCGGGTAAGAACGGCTCACGATATGAGGCCCTGGAAGAGGAGCGGCGAGCAAACCCTCCCGAGAGCCCTCGGGCCCGTGACCGCTGCCCAGCAAACGAAGGACGGCGCTCTCTCGCCAACGCCGCTCCCGACGTACTGTAGATGCGATCACTCGTTGTTTTCCAGCCCTGTTCGAGCTGCAGATTTAATGCGGTCTATTTAAAAAAAGGCAAACTTGAACAGTTTTTGACACAGAGCTTCCCCATTCCGCTTGGCTTTTAGCATAATGTCTGTTTGTGACAGGCCGCGCATGCAGCCCGGTAAAATGCGCCCAGTTTGACAGCAGCTCTCTGAGTGGAGAGCAGCAATTGTTTACCCGACTTTATTTTTTGCTGCTCACTGCCTTTATTTCTCAGCGATGGGAGGAAAAGTGAAGAGGGCGAGGGAAAAGAAAAGACAAAAAAATACAAGACATGCAGCAGAAATGCTGCTGCTCGCTAATAAGATGCCCATCATGCTCGGCGCGCTGATTTGCAGCGCTCCCCCTCTAAGTCTCCATGATTACAGCGTAAAGGCCCCTGCTCTCCTCCCCAGCTGATCCTCATCTTGTTCGCTGGCATTAATGACACTTCAGTCACCGCAGCTTTCAAGCAAGAGGCCCTTCCACGGCGAACAGAGAGCTGACATTTCCTGACATTTTCCCAACTAATTACAGTACAAATAATTAAGCGTGTTCGCGTATGTAACAAATGAAGGCGAAAGCCGTCTGTCAGAGCGCCTGTGATTGATGACGCTGGGAGAGAGTTTATCTGATGGGTCCCTGCCAACAGCTATAGAGGGAAGCAAATTTATTAGAACGAACAATGCAAATTTAGAAGTCATCTCATCCAGTTAGGCACCCGAGCAATATCCGTGTCAAGGTGAATGTGACAATGAAAGCAAAATATTTGCATTTTGTGGAGCGGGCTGAGGGGAAAATCAGAGCAAGAAGATGACAGGCCTAATTATTTCGACTCACACAGGCCAAGACAGCTGTTTCTTGTGTCCTGAACAAGGCTGTCATGCAGGTAACCAAATAGGTCTGCACACGAGCCCGTATCCGACACAGACGCGGAAATGTCTGCCGCTAATGACCAATGCTAATGTTGCTGCCATGTCTCGCAGAAACTGCAGAAGTGTCAGCGCGCACTTTCTGCAAGCCAGTCAACATTTTGCTCCATAATTATGTGTTAGAGAATTAATTCTTGCCTGTCAGTCCCCCTCGGCCCACCGCCGCCAACTGACAAAGACGAATGGCGTCAAGAACCGGGGATGACGCCGCTTGAGCTCGACATTGTACATTTCGGATAACGAGTAAACTGTGTAGTAAAGGTATATTTCTTAATTCTTCATTTGGCTTTGTAATTAAACCTTCACATAATGTCCACAGTGGCGGAAAGTACTCACTATATTGATATATCGCTTGTGCATGTGCAGACGATCATCAAACACATCTGTTTTTTTTTTTCAAAGAAATTATATTCGGGTCCAGGGGGTTTAATCTTTGTACATAAAAATGCATATACATCCATTAAAAAAAACAACGCATTCATGACCTACCTTTTTAATCTGTTTGCTCAAGACAATATCGCAATGCTAGTGCTTTTAAGCTACCAGATATCAATATGATGCACACACATGCACTTAAGGGAATACAAGCTTTACCGCCCACACTTATAATGAAGCTACTCAGGGGTAGCTATACAATAGCTGGAGAGGACGGCAAATCCTGGTGGGTTTGGAGAAATCTACATTGGGATCAAAGTATGCTGCTTAGCTGCCTAACTCCTGCTGTAGAACAGATGGGCCCTGGTCACACGATGAGCCCTCCGAGATTTACAATCTAAAATAACTGCTGCTTAGATAGCTAGACAGATAGACAGAGACAGAAACAACTGGCCAATCTATTTGAGTAGACGTAGATGCTATTTTAATCGAATGCAATTCTTCCTTTCTCCTTGTTTGTCTGTTTACGCCTCATTAATATATTAGAATCTCATTAATATATTTTGAATTTCATTCATCTTTTGCAAGGATCAGCATAAACACACTGAATCAATGCTTAGGCGTAAATATTTTATATTGAAACAGAGCAACTCATGTTTTTGGATATCCTTTCCCTGTAGTATACACTAGCCTTGCTTTCTACTGCCTACATAGGCAGCTGCTTTCTACACCAAAACCAAACCTCAAAAGTGTCTAATATGGAAGCAACATTAACCGTAACTCCAAGAACTGTGAATATAGCGGTTCTGCCATCTTGGATTTCCACTTAGCTTGTTGCAATACCCTCTCTGCGAATGATTCAACAAATGCATTCAAGAATTTGCCAAGTTCTACACTGTCTAGCTAGGCAACTGACTAGGTTTCACATATTACTAGACAGCCGTCACATTTCTTAAATGATATTCTTTTTATTGCGGGTGACCTCTATGGCTCCCAGATGAGCTATCATCTCACTCAATATGTTACTCAACATTTCAGAGGGCTAAAGTGGTGTCAGGTTCCGTAGCATTTGACCCTTGACCTTCCTGAAAGCTGATCTGGAGAATCTCTGGACATATTGCCCCCCAGGTGGAGCATCCTCCTTTGGGTGGACGTCCTGACCCTCGGGTGGAGTGGCTTTCCGTCACTGATTTCAAAGCAAGACCAAATTATAGACTGCTGCCGTGATGGAGACAGTATTTCCTTTTGTGCAGATGACGCAAACCTTGGATTGTGTGTCAAAGGGAGGAGATTTTTTTTAGAATTTGCCAAATTTATGTGCATGTGTTAGGAAAAGGAAGCGTACTTGAGGAAAACTGAGATCTCAGTCTCCATGTCTCCCATTTCCACGATATTTTCCGTTCTGGCTGTCTGAGTCACCCAATCTGTAAGGACAATACTGACAGCATCAAATACCAGTGAACGTCTATGGGTTCAGGCTGTGCCAGCAGAGAGAGAGAAAGAGAAAGAGAAAGAGGGAGCTTTATATCATCTTAGCTGACTGTTCACATTCAGACGAGATAATTAGGAGTAAAACAAAGACTGTCATAGGACTTAAGAAAGAAAAGGCATTAAACAGCGTAAAACAGGTTTAACATTTCCCATTATAAAGACACCAGTGATCCTCAAGCCCCTGGGACAGAGGACTTTGTTCGAGTGATGCTTTGGGGTGACTAATTTTGTCATTTTTCCTTCTCTCTCTCTCTTTCTTTTTCTTTTCTTTTCTTAGTGTCAGAGAATTTCAGCAGCTGCATCTACTGATTCCTCAATGCCAATTTCATATCGTTGGATGACATCTAATGGTGACGTCTCTTTTTCATAACTTCCCTTCCAAGAATTCGATCAATTTCGTCCGAGCACGTAAGTTAAAATTGGAGAACTCTTCAGTACAAAGCATTACAATTTGCATAGTTAGTTTCTTTACAACAACAAAAAGTAATTTAAATAGAATATTTAGAGATTGACCAATGTCATATTTTATGACCTATACCTATAATGGTGATTAATTGCATGTTTGAGGGGGAATTCACTAAGAATGAATTGCAACCTAAATCAGCGCTGTTTTATCATGCACAGTCTGCAATGTTTTAGCATGTAATTCACTAAAGCAATGAAGCAAATCAGGTGACAGTTCTTATAAATTCTGTGCTTAAACTTGCCATTCTTGCAGGTTGCCCCTTAGTGTGAGGGAACAAGAAGCACACTACCAAATTCTGGCATATTGGGACTGAAGCATCAGATCGTATCTCTGAAATCCAAATCCTCTAAATCGTATATTTAAAAGACTGAAAGTGCACTTTACAAAGGTAAATAAAGAACTGGTTGTTTGAATAAGTACAGCACTTTCTTTACTCAAGAAACACTATATAAGTAGGGGTGGGAATCTCTAGGCACCTCACGATTCGTTTCGATTACAATTCAGAGGGCTGCGATGCGACGCTAAAATGATTATCAATGCATCTTTTTATTTGTGTGACTACTTGGTACTTTTAAAGCAAAGTATTTATAATGACCCATAAAGAATTTACTTCCAATACTTCCTATATTAATTTTATTAATAAAACAAATGGTATTGATTTGGCAAGTCAACTGTAGGTTACATTTGTCAGCATATGTCCCAACATTGCAAAAAAAACAAAATAAATGTGTGCCTGTACTAGTAGCATACTTGTAGTAAATAAATACAAACTTCAGCATATTCTGAATCTCTAACATTTAATAATATACTTCTAACCAACATCCTCCTGTTACGTCCAATGAGCAATATAATCCTTCAGACAAAAGAACAAATAAACATTTTGCTATAGCAAAACCACAAAACACTTTCGTTCAAAAATATATAATTATGTACCAGCAGCTTACGCATATTCTGAATAATTAGTAACATACAAAGCCGCTCTTATATGTATAGCATATATATACATATATACATATATATATACATATACATATACATATATATATATATATATATATATATATATATATATATATATATATATATATATATATATATATATATATATATATACATATATATAGCATAATTAAGGGTGGACGATATAAGCAAACAATTCACAATATATTTATTTTTACATTTTGGTCGACAACGATATATACATCACAGTATGCAGTATTTTAATGGAACTATGATTGAAACTACTGAAAAGACTTTTTTTTTATGACAGATTCCTTAGTAGCAGATCACATTAGATAATAATAATAATTATAATAATACACATTTATAAGCATTGCAATGAGCAGCCTTATAAATATATAAATATATATATATATATATATATATATATATATATACACACACACACACATACACATACACATACACATATATATATATATATATATATATATATATACATGTTTATTATTTATTTATTATTATTATTTTTTTATATTTTTTTTTATGCAAACCGTGAGGGTTTCCCTTGTTTAGTTTCAGTGCAATTACAATTAGGGATGGGCTATAAATTTCTACAGGTTTATCGCCCCCTCCTAATTGTAATAACAATAATTATAACAAAAACATAGCAGTGTTAACAAAGCAAAGTTGATTATAACAACACTTTGTCAGAATCAACTTTGCTTGTCAACACTTCTCTGTTTCCAAATGTTTGTAAGAAAAGTGTGATTTGGTTAAAAACTATTAGTAAAACCGATTTTGCATGGCAATGCTTGAAAGAAAGAAAGAAAGAAAGAAAGAAAGAAAGAAAGAAAGAAAGAAAGAAAGAAAGAAAGAAAGAAAGAAAGAAAGAAAGAAAGAGATGACAGCTGAATGCCCTGGGGCCGTGTATGTGACCTGTCTCGTACCCCCTCTCCATTTTACATATACAGACACTTGTAAACAGACTCTGATGCAACGCAGCTCTTTGAAACATGCCCAAGCTAATGAGATGAGATCCAAAAAAAATACATACAGTATTATGCTGACAGTAAATCATATTACATTCCTAATAAGCATTAACTGGATAACTGGGTCAAAGCAGAATCATCTTAATTGATTTTTCTAAAGGAATCTGACAGGAAAATGTCAATGCTTGAATATTTCTTCATGCATCATTAAAACAAGATTGGCTTTTAACAAAAGGAGATTCCTGTGCCGAATTGATTCTTGCTCGAGGCTGCCTGCAAGTAAGTGTATTACATAAAAATCTATACAGGATATTAAAACAACACCATTCTGCAAGACAGTTACAATTAAAAGCTGACACCCGCCCCCTTTGTGTTGGTTTCGGCAGCGTGCCCGCAAATGCATCGCTGGGTTGCTGAAAGTCGGTCCAATCAATGGAGGAGCACAAAACGTTGGCTGGGAGACTGGCAGGGGGGATAATTGAGCTGTTCTGGGTTCCACTGCGACACGCGCTATATTTCCCGCTCACTTTTCCTCCGATCCATCCGGGCCTGCCTGCTCCAGTCTCCCCTGTTAGCAATTAACGTCTGATTACCATGGACAATCCTTCCAACTGAAAGTACCGAAGTAACGAAAGCTCAAGGAAAAGAATTAGTCCCACATTACGCAATCCGCTGCAAGGGTTAGGCAGTATTTCGGGAGCTACGGCTTGGGTGTCACTTTACATGCCTGATGGAAATGTTGTTGTTTCGCTAGGTGTAAACGGCTGCTTGGACTCAAACACAGATTCTTTAAACATCATTTCTGTAAACTAATAAAGCTTGCGTTTCATGCTTAAAGCGGTGCACTTGGCAGCTAACTTGAAACTATAACTTGCCAAGCTACTTGCCAATCATTTTAATTAGCTAAGCAAATTAGTCAAACATTCTGCTTTTAAAGTAGCTGACTACTGAATGCATCCATCACATTTTTTCTACAATTGCAGATATTTATCTGTCAATATGAGTTACAGAATAATAAAACTAGACAAATATTGAGTTGAATACATAATTAAGCAGTATAGTGTACTCTGTTGTAATATTTAGTACGTGATTGCTTTGCTAGGACTAATTGAATTGGCAAATATTTTTTCTTTATTCCAGAATGGTTCAATTACTCTCCAAAATAAGTGAGTCACCCAGCTCAACAAAAATATGTTCCAAGAACGTTTTGCTAATGTACATATTATGTTATGAAAACATTATTTCTGAATGTTCTCTGAAGATCCAGTGTTTTAAATGTTTTAACACTTTACTTGTAGCCTTTGAATATAATGCATTATTATAATGCATTACATCTCTTCATAAATAATTGTAACCAAAGTTACAATTTATTATAATATTTGCAGACTTGTTACATCTGACATTGGTTGTTTGTCATGTGTTTTGATTAATTATATTTTCTAAATGTGTGTTCATGAATAGATACGTTTTACAATGTATAATAACTGTGGTATATAATGCATTATAATGTGCATTACAAGGCACAATTAATGCATTAACATACTTTTATAATGCATTATATATAAAGGCTTTAAGTAAAGTGTTACCAAAACTTTTTTCTTGGTTATGGGAACGTTAAGGAAATCATTTTGCAAACATTATGGGAATGTTACTTGAACGTCCAACTGAAACGTTACGTTCCAGTTTCGCATCCTTGAACAATGTATAAATAACATTTTTGTGCTAATGTTTTGAGAACATTATAAAAAAAAAAAAAAAAAGATAACTTTGAATGAACATTCTGTTTGACAGACATTTGTTCATAAATTTGAGAGAACCTTTCCTGTATGCTGATGCTTCATTTATATAATGTTAAAATGACCCGTCTAATGGAGCCGCTCTCAGGGAAACCCAACACTCACGGAGAAAGCACAGTCGGGCCATAGAGAACACAACACCAGACGCTCCTATTCTCAGTGTACACACAGCACTGAAGGGGAGATAGTGGCAAGTGAAGCGCAGTAAATCAGTCTCGCTGACATCCTGACACTCATCAAGCCACTTCCCAACGATCCTCCATCAGTTAAGATCCAATAAAGCCATTAGAGCTCTGAGAGAGAGCAGTGAAAACACAGCAGGGCCGTCCCGTAGATCCCAAAGACATGCCATAAATACACTTTCACTCTCATGCACAGCAGTCAGGTTTCCAGACAGACGCTGTGTTTAAATAAAGGGTTAGGCACATTAAGATCGAGAGTGTGTAAACTAGACACACTCAGAACAGAATTTTAATTGAGGCATCAAAGGATGCAGAATTGAAATTTGATTTAAAATGGACCGAAATTCAAAGAAATTAACATTAGATAGTCAGAAACATCAGATAATCAAATTTCAAAATTCCACTTATATTCATTTAGGATTTATTTTATTATTTATGTTTTAATCTAGATAGGTCAAATTATATTCAATAAATAAAGTTTACCCTACACACTTCACAATGTGTCACTTATTATTATTATTTCATTGAATTGGCTATATGGAATAACAGTCAGGTCCAGAATAAATATCCAAATGTACAAATATAAATATAAATTTGATGGGAATATACAATATTTTACTTTACAGTGTCATTGCTAAAGTGTAATTTTATATTTAAGTACTGAGTAATATTAAGCAACTTCATGTACTTACTATAGGGATATGGTAGGATTAGGATTTGGTTGAGGGTTAGTTGCATGTAATTATGCATAATTTACTGTTATTACTATGGTAAGTACATGTAACATATGTAACAAGGACACTTTACAATGAAGTGTTACCAAAAGTTGAATAAAATATGATTACAACAAAAATCGTTGTTAATAACACTATCAGTATTTTTTAACATGGTAAATCCTCAAATCTTTATTACAGTTAAAAGTATTTTGATGCGATATTGCAGATGTTTCATTGAAAATAGGCATAAAACTCATTGTTACTCATTGATTTTTTTTCTATTTTCAATTTATTTCCATTTCCATTTCTACACACAAACTAAAAGTTCCTTAGACTTCAAAATAATATTACATATAAAAATTGAGGGGGGAAAAATCTATTTACATCAATTTACAGTTTTCTGTGCACTGGAAATCAGACTACACCCAGCAAGCAATTTTGCGTTGAAAAGGCATCTAATAGCCATCCAAACACAGCCCAGGCGTCTAGGCTAAAACAAGGCAAAATTTGGGCTGTCAATGAAAATTGAATAGACACCATAGCCCAAGAATAGACTAGTCATCAATTAGATAAAGAAATGAAACCAAACACCTTGGAATCACTGTTTACTTTGCTTACATGATGGAATATCATTCATCTCGCAAAAACGACATGTAACCAAATTCAAGGTTGTTTTGGCTAGAAGTGGGTTACTCATAACCGGACTATATCGGGTCTATAGTTAACCTAGACGGTGAAATGATGGCTATTGCTTGGTGAGCAGCAGTATTGTGTTGCA
This sequence comes from Abramis brama, assembly GCF_963993115.1. Classification (NCBI taxonomy): domain Eukaryota; kingdom Metazoa; phylum Chordata; class Actinopteri; order Cypriniformes; family Leuciscidae; genus Abramis; species Abramis brama. The sequence continues at coordinate 29,532,139 of NC_139979.1, read as the reverse complement.
CCAGGAGCCTGCCACGTACAGAGATACGGCAGCCATTAGCCACAGGTTTGAAACCTTTTGCCAAATCACGAAGGCATCCAGAAAACATTATGCAATTTATTTACAACAAGCGCAGATCGCATATTCGGAGGTGAGTGTATGTGTATTTAGGATTCCTCTGAGTCTGATGGGAGGCATGTAATGCTCATTTTACACAAAAGCCTGACAGAAGTGCTGGGCTTGTTTTGTTGCCACCCTTCGGGATCGCCACACATGTGGAAGGAGGGAACGCTCACGCGTGCGGATGTGTGTGCGTGTTTGTGTTGACGCGCATTTGCGATGCAATATTCATGACGAATTCTGCTGCAACTTGTCTGTTTTCCGAGAGGCTGCTAAACAGAAACAAAGAGCGAGGGAGAGTGGGAAATCAGCGCTCACCTGACATCTGCATATGCCATTCAGCGCGACTGGCGTTCCGCCGGGCCCTCTGCGAGTTCCCAAACACTTTGAGGTCAACAAATTATTAATATTTAGTATTAGCACTGACGACGGCATGGTGTCCTCTAGAGAGACAGAGAAGAGGGAGGAGGAGCGTGTTTCTTGACGAAGAGTGTATTTGGCAGATGGAGCTGTCAGTTTAGCTCTTCATTTAATGCTCTCATGCATATGGCGGCATCCCTTAAAAACCAACAAGCTCATGTATTATCTATGGGGCTAAAAGCACACGACACAGGACGCAAGAGTTTAAACCTCTGTAAACAGCACACGACAGCGATGTAAATGCCATTTTTACTGTCAGAAATATCCGAAACATATGGTCGGAGACGGGGAGCGGTCGTGTACCTGAGCGAGGCCGCGGCCGCCCGCGCATCTCTTGATGTGATGTCGATTGACAGTGAAAGACGCAAGGAGGGAGCTCGATTACTTTTTCATGAGTTACCTGACAGCTCTGATTCTGACCGGCGAAAAACGCTCAGGCAAACAAATTTTTCGCATCGCCTCTTTAAAGGAACTTGTGCAGGGAGCGACGCGGCAGGACCGAGGATGCTTAAACAGCCTGACAGAGTTGAAGGGCCTGCGAGAGAACATGGTGAGCATATATCATGTTATATGGCTCTCCCAGGGCTTCTCCTGAAAGCCTCACACATTCTTTTGCCTTCATAGAAGGATACAGTTGTTTGACAGGGATCACAATTGAAAAGCTATACAGCAGTGTTGCTGGCGCACGCTGCACTATACTGTGCTGTTTTAGAGGTTTTTCTGTGAAAGTCTCGCTGGGAATGTTTGACTGCTGCTTGTGTTTGTAGAGGTGCCATCGCATAGTCTTGAGCTCAGATTTACTGCGCCGATGGGACAACAGGTGTGTTTGTCTTTCCACTTCATCTTTAGGAACAAAAAAAACAGAGCATGGAAATTATAATTAGCAGCACAGTCATCAATATTGCTTATACTTTATATCCAAAACATTAGGGGACTAGAGAAAGTTAGCAAACATGTGAATACATCAAATTGGATTTCCGAAAGCAAGGTTACAATGCAGTCGACTTCTGGTGTATCAGTTGTTTGATTATAATAACAATAATAATAATAATGATAATAACTTGTTACATTTATATAGCACTTTTCTGGGTACTCAAAGCGCTTTACATAGAACGGGGAAATCTCCTCAACCACCACCAATGTGTAGCATCCACCTGGATGATGCGATGGCAGCCATATTGCGCCAGAACGCCCACCACACCCCATTACCATGACTACTGATTACTACCTGTTCTGCCATGAAGCTGATATGACAATAAAACCAATCAATCAATCGATCAAACTCTCAGAATAAAAGGTACAAAAGCTGTCACTGAGACAGTACCCTTTAAAAAGGTTCTAATATGTACCATTTAAGTACTAATATGTACACTTTTGGTATCAATATGTACCTTTAAGGTATTGATAAGCACTATTTAGGTACAAATGTGTACCTTTTGAAAGGGTAACGCCCCAGTGACACCTTTTGTACCTTTTTTTCTGAGAGTGAACAATCAATCAATCAATCAAATCAATCAATCAATCCTCAACTTCTGGTCACGTTACAAATATCATGCAATGCTACAGAGGATTTGCTGCATTTCCAGTTTTTTCTGTAGTGTGTTGGCAACCTGTTACTTTACCAAGTCATCAGATGCACAATTTTCATCTGCTGGGCAATACAACAATAACAATGTTTTTTTTGAAAAATGGAAGATCGATTTCTTTTAACACAACCCAAATAGAAAACATCTAGCAACTACCCTACACTAATAAAAATAACGTTTTTTTTTGTTTGTTTTTTTGTCATTAATGGTTCCTTGAAGAACTTCTAACATATATGTTTTTAGTGGGAAAGGGTTCTTTAGATTATTAAAATATTCTTCACACAACGGAAAAAAAAAGGTTCTTCTATTGACTTTTCCCAAGCTTTATTTTTAAGAGTGCATAAGAACACGCTAAAAACACATTCAATTTCCAAGCAGTTTATATTAAATTTCCCCATAGACATTTCGTCATACAGGTAAGGCTGGATATTTCTGAAATGCTCCCTGCCTGATATTTCCCTTTTTCTCCGTCTCGCCACGCACACCCACTCGATTTCTCATCTCGAGACTCGACGCGGTGCTCGCTCCTTAACCCTGCCACGTCTACGACAGCTCACTCCACGATTTGTGCCAAGAGATCAGCCCTCTTTACAGATAACAGACTGAGGAGACGAGAGAGGCCTGCGATTCATGCAGACACAACGGGAGGGGTTCTCATCTGAACTGAAAAAGGGACAGGTACAGCTCGTCAGCAGACAGAGCGATATGAAGCATCTGGCACGTCCACCTAAAGGGAGTGAGAGAGAAAACGGTTTCTAAAATCTGAGAAACTAAACAAAAGCATCCGCAATCTGAACAGACTGGAGCTGTGATCCATTCAAAAAGCAATGCATCAGAGATTGCTCCAAATCATACAGGAGAGGAAAATAGTTGAATCAATAATTAAACGTCCCCTTTTGCGTCACAACACCACAGTCCTGAGGGAAGACAGGCTGCTTGACTGACAGATCTGGAGCATTTGATTCTGGATAGATCAGCACGGTCTCTGCTCCGAGTGTGAAGTGGGAGTCAGACGCCGCCGCATTGCAGTCTGGCTGAAACTCTCCTGCATCTGCCAGGTACTCCCAGGTATTAGAAGTATTAAAATTCACAGGGTCATAAAACTCATCTATAATACGGATAGGAGCAGCCAGCAGAATTTTTTTTTGCAGGAGCACCTCTGTTTGGTCTTCTCTCTATTCACAATCAAAACAGTTTATAAAGATGGAGATAATGGAGTAATCAATTGGTGTATTAAGGTCTGAAGAGGTATTGATTAACTCCATCAATAATTCAGTGAGGTAACACTAGCACTCATGCACGGCCTGCCTTTCATCAACCAAGGACTCTGAACGTTGCATTTGTATTCCTTGTGTTTGTGTTTGAATGAGCAAATCTTGAGCATTATATGCTGACTTGCTGCTCAAGACACATTTCTTATTGGTTTGCACAACCAGTGGCATCTTCAAACAGTTTCAACCACTGCCCGTCTGCCACTGATTGGACAACAGGTATAGCAAAACCCAAACTCACAGACTACAGGTCCACTTGGTGCCACAGAAATGACACACTGCAGCTTTGATTTCTGTCAGTTTGAAGTCAAGAGAGAGATTGACTGGTCAAGTTAAATGCATTGCATTGTGAGACACCGTATTTTACAGCATTCCTGTAGCTCAAACAACAGAACATGGTGCTAGCTAGTCTGTGGTTTAGTTCCCAGGGAATGTATAAACTAATAAAATGTATTCCCTGAATGCAATACAAGTTGCTACAGATAAAAGCCCCTGCCAAATGCATAAATGCCAATGTAAATATAGCCTTCCTACAGTATGTAGCAGTGGTGATTGCTTTAAGACTGCACGGAAAGCAATTTGTGCCAATCTCAGTTCATTATACAGTTTATCTCTGTACAAAATAAAGCAGTGCATATGTGTAATGTTAAAAATAATCACTCTTTAGCAAATGTAATTAAGTAGTAGTTTGAGAGGCTTTTAGGAGCACAGAATCAATAGATCTTAATGTGCTTCCCTACTCTTGAAACCGACCAGCCACCATCACTGTTGTGGACTCAAGTGCATAGTTTAACAAATGTAATCCATGCATACAAAACATGTGCGTGCTATGCCAGGTATACTGCAACACTAGTACAAGTTTACAAAGCTTTTTTCCTGGTAAGCTAAAAGTCAAAATTGAGAGGGGGGAAACAGAGCAGGAAGGGTTTGGCCTAATAAATTGGCATCTCATTCAGAGATCAGCATGTAGAGTGTATTATTCATTATTCATGCTCATTAAATTCAGGGCCTCATATAAGCACAGGCTGCCATCTCTCTGCCAAACCCCCTCGGTTTTCAGATGTGCCCACTTGAGACCAGCGGATCTGAATCCAGGACACCGCAGCCGAATAACACGCCTGAGGTCCCCAAACAAAAACACTCAGTCCGCTTCCAATTTCATCCCTACACATTTGACAAAACACACAATTATCTCCCCTCCGCTCCCTTTCTCTCTCACACATGTCCACGTGAAAGGGATTTTCAATTACGCTATCTGTGAACTTGCATATTAATGATCCCGTGAAGCTTGTTTGTTTTGTGAGAGAGAAGCAGTTGTCACCACATGTCCTACGAGCGAAGGATCGCGGTGCCAAATCGCTCCCCTGCGGTACTTTCCTACACACCCCCACTTCCTCTCTTCTGATGAGGTATTAAGGTTTGATGGCCTGCGTCATTGCTTGTCTGCTCTGAACATTTGTAAAAACATAAAGCTAAGTAAGAGCTGGCTCACGTTTCACAGGCCCCCTGTCGATTTGAGATTTTCTCACCATTACAGATCTGCAGTCACAACGCTCAAAAGCACATGCCATGCAACCATGTGAGACGCCTGCAAGTGGTCCAAGGCAGAACGCCACAACATAAGTGGACCGCCTTGACTTCTGCGTAACAACTGGCAGGGCTCAAACCTCCATCCTTCCCTCGCAGAACTAGAACATTGAGATGTTTTACAAGCCGAACCCGTCGCTACGCCTCTCCCGTGTTCAGCAGTCGAGCGAAAAGTGGATTTGACATACAGGAAACAATTATTTATAAGGACACGCATGCCCAAAGGTCCAGGCAGCTGTGATGTCCTGGACCCTCCAGCTCGTAATTGTCTCTCTTAGTTGCCGAATCCCTCCGAAAAAATAAAGCCGGAACTTGCGAGAAGAGTCTAATGCTTTCCCATATGTTTGTGTGGAATGAATGTGGCCAAAGCCCTGGCCAGATCTTTCATAGACTTCTAATGTACTGGAAAGTCTGCTACAGTCTGCTGCCGGGGTTCCCTTTCCAGAGAGTGAGTCCGGTCCCAGCCGCCGTGAGGGGGGCGAATGCCCAGAGGACTGGTTGTTGTCAGGTCGGGTTATGTTTTAATAGCAGACACTTCAGCGCTGGATTTGAGCAGGCTTATGTCAGAAACAAGAGGTCTAAATAAACAGAGAGGCCAGTCCCGCTCCTCATTTATCACCGGCTCTGACAGAGGCAGGGCGGGGGACTCATCTGGAATCGTCCTCTGTGAGCGTCCATAAGGCGAAACGTGAGCCCTCTGCACTCTCGCTGCTCACAGTGCCAGACCTGAACAGGGCTGCATGTCAGTCCTCCTGTCTGACGTTTCTGTGTGCGTGTCTGTCATGTCCATTTTCACGTGGGTGGTGTAGGAGCTTTTTTCTGCTTGTCTTCAACCAGTAACATTCCAGTGCAAGGATCCGTCTTTACCAAGATAAAAATACGCATTTTGTTCTTCTCACTTTGTTAAACCTCATGTTCTGTTTGGAATCGAAGACACTCATGGCCCAAAAAATATATGAGACTAAAGAACCCAGTTCATTCTTTGATTCTTGTTGATTCTTGTTGAAGCAAGGTTTATGCATGGAATAAGAAGTCATTATTGCAAAGTAAACCCTGATGTGACAGCCACGAAACTAGCACAGTTAGTATGCATGGGACAACAGTCAATTCTACAGTATAGAGCAGTGGTTCTCAACCAGGGGTCCGGGGCCCACAAGGGGGTGGGATCTAGTTCTGATTTTTCTGATAAAAATTGCAAAAAACAAAACAAAGAAGACTTCTCACACTCAAAGCAGATAAGATTACGTTCATGCTGGAGCAGCATTTAATGGGAATCAAGCCACTTCTGTCACAATCAGGCTTGACGCAATGACAAGAACTCAAACAGGTAGATACGGCAGGAACACAATGCAGGTAAGATATGATACTTGAGATTGTTAGGAGATGAGAGACTTGAATTGTTGAGTCTTGAGTCTTTGTCTTACAGAATCGTTGGAGCACACACACACACACACACACAAGGGAACAACGTTGGAAGCAGTGTTGACTGGACGATTACTTGGGTGACTGGAGAGCAACTTGGTTGACCGCAGTAGCTAGCAAGGTAGTCAGAAACAAAGCAGGTAAGTAGCAAGGTAAGTTGTCTTGCCTTCTGTATTTGCCTTGCAGTCAAACAAGTTTGAAAAATACTGGTGTCACACCATTATACTAAAATTCTGTCTGAAAGCAATTCCTTCAACATATTTCAGAAAGCCATGTATACATGCAACAATGCCTTAGAATTTAACTAAAACAAGGTATCTTAGGAGGCAACATAATAAAGTTGCCTACCTTTTGGAACAGCCTTTGCAGCAAGAGGGCATCAAGATCAAGCCACTTTTGTAGGCAATACGGTAGGTTCTGGGACAGAGTACAAGTGTGAATAGAGGAGTTTGGATCTCTTGAGTTGCAGGTGCTCAGCTCTCCCTCTCATTCTCACTGGCTTATAGGTCTAGAGTGTTTGAGAACACACAGAACATCAAAGGCTCATGTTCGACAAAAATAAGGTATGAGTGAACACAAACATGCATTCGTTTTGTCCTATCTGCCCTTTTTGCATCTGCCTTTAAAGAATCTGTTTGCTGAGATCAAAAGCTTAACCTCATGACCGAGGAGAATTCAGTCACTGGGTTTGATTTCATAAGGCAACTTTGTGTGGTGTCTGAAAGAATGCAGAAGGCACAGACGCGGAGGAGTTTACGAATGCCACATGTTTACTGATTCAAACTAACAAGTTATGGCAGGCTAAGAAAACAACTGCAAATTAGCAACTTTCACAGTGTGTTTCAAATTGAAAACGGTTCCCCTGTGGGAACAATGACTACTTATGTCAGAGATATTGCTCTCAGACATCGTGGACGAGGTGCCTACTGGACAATAAGAGACTGTTTTGAGTAAAATAAACCAAACATTGTTTTCTTTTATCACATTATTATAATGAAATGAAAATATGAGGTTGATTTTAAACCATTTCAAGGGTCATGGAACCCTAAAACATATATCTTTTTTTAGATGTAAACAGATATGTACAGGCTGCACATAACTGAAAACACTGCATCATCCTGCAGGAAGTGTCAATTTTGGAGGGAAATTAACATCACCCTCATCAGTAAGTTTTATCAATAGATATATAAATCTATTATAAATCTGCTCAGGTCAAACTTAGTTCTGATATCATTGATCTCATTCTAACAGCACTTTAAATGTCCACTTTAAGCAAAATGAACTGGCTTTTTGTCCCAAACGGTTAAGTATATGAGGCTCATGTGTTCTTTTCTGACTGTAAAATCCCATTTTAGAGTGACTGAGAAGCCTCAAATGCTTGCTTGCTAATATGACTAATGCAATTAGTGGCTAAGCCCTTAATAAGGCAAATTACACATTGAGAATAGATCTTCAGTGGTTGGAGGTGGAAGTTGCTGGAACAGCGGGAACCGAGTGGAGGACATCTAACGCAACTGCTCAGAAATGTATCAAAATCAATTAAAAGCAGATTTTACCAGCTTCATCTAAATGAGATTAGAGACCATAACAACATAATATACATAATATACCTCATAAGATGCTCTTACATTTATATCTGTTTCTCACTCAAAGCTACCGAATGGCTTCAGACGCTTGGAATACAGCATATATGAGAATATAGGCCAAATGTATGCTTTTATTATTGTGATTGTGCATCTATGGATTTGATGTAGAGATTTTTCATATAGTGTAAAATATAATTATATGGCTTTCAACTGATGGAAATTGTCATCAAATTGATTAAATGATATGCTGATTAATTAATTAATCCATGGCATAATAAATATATATTTGTTGAGAAAAGCACCTGCTAACACCATTTTGATGGTCCATTGTAGACATTCTACTATAAGTATCTTTGAAACTGTCAACTAACTCTCATTAGATTATTAGACTGTCTGCTTAATATCGGCTAACTGAATTTTGATGGTCCCCCAACAGACATTCTACTGACTAACTTTGCAAGTATATGTAAACTCACTCTAATAACCCTAACTAATACTCTACTGAGAGTTAGTTGACATGTAGTTGCAAATGAATGAGAGCAAGTTGACAAGTAGTTGCAAAGTTACTTTTAGTAGTAGAATGTCTAAAGTGGACAATTGAAATAAAGTGTGACAAGCCTCCAAATGGAGATGAATACACATGATACTTATTCTTATTTTTAAATTGATAATGTAAGATGTGTCACCAAAGCTACAGCGATGTTTCTGTTATTAGACTGCCCTGTAAGAGCAACATAACTTTACTACAACTGTATTTGGTGAGAGAAATGAGAGGGGCTTCTGTACATGTGTACTATAACAATACTGATACACTACCATAATAAAATTGAAGTAGAAGCATGATACATTTTCATAAGGATGTATCTGTTAAATGCAGGAAAATGAATCAGACATCTATTGAAATTTAGTCTTCTCTGTGTTTTTGTTGTGATCACACACACACACACACACACACACACACACACACACACACAAAAAAAACACCACTAGCTAGTATGTTCATCATCAGTAGGAGGGTTGTTCTTTCGGTGGCTGTGTCATTTAAACACTCAGCCTGTCACATGATCTGTCAAGTTTCCGGCCCCAGGCCAGCTTTGATGATGCCCGTTTTAATTTTCCCTCAAACCCCAATCACTCACTAAATAAATCAATACTGTAAACAATTGTGAGATGGGTGTCTAAATAGCAATCGTGGCCGGAAGGGATAGCTAATCTGTGGGAGTCACAGAGAGAAAAAGAGACCGAGAAAATAAATATGGTGTCTAAGCTGGATAGCTTTACTGCGTTTCTTGCTGAAATGATGTACATGCTTAAACTGTACAAAAGAAAAAAAGTTATATACACTGTCACCAGAGTTATATAAACACAGTCACCAAACTTTTGATATCTCCAAATTGATACTGTGAGGGTCATTTGACTATAGTGAACTCGTTGTCATGTTCAATGTACTCTACTAAGTCTACTAAGAGTTAGTTGACATGTAGTTGCAAATGAATGAGAGCTAGTTGACAAGTCCTTTGGATGAGACGTTAAACCGAGGATCTGACTCTCTGTGGTCATTAAAAATCCCATGGCACTTCTCGTATAGAGTAGGGGTGTAACCCCCGGTGTCCTGGCCACATTCCACCCATTGGCCCTTGCCAATCATGGCCTCCTAATAATCCCCATCCATTGAATTGGCTCTAATCACTCTCTCTCCTCTCCACCTATAGCTGGTGTGTGGTGAGCGCACTGACACCATTGTACTGTGTCTGCCGTCGCATCATCCAAGTGGATGCTGCACACTGGTGGTGGTTGAGGAGAGATTCTCATGACATGATTGTAAAGCGCTTTGGCCTCATTTATTCATTCACTGATTCAAAATACCAGTTTGAGATGATTTGAGCTTAGTGACTGTGCGTTACTCTGCTCGAAGTATCCATCAGAAGATGGGTACACTGTGGTCATAAAGGGATGAACAATACGTTCAGGTAGGATCTGGCATCAACAAGGCATTTTCACCCACAGAACTGCTGCTCACTGGATATTTTCCTGGATATGACCATCCTCTGTAAACCCTAGAACCAGTTATGCATGAAAATCCCAGTAGATCAGCACTTTATGAAATACTCAGACCAGCCCGTCTGGCACCAACAACCACACCACGTTCAAATTCACTTAAATCGCTCAGTTTGAACTTCAGCAGGTCGTCTTGACCATGTCTACATGCCTAAATGCAATGAGTTTCTGCCATGTGATTGGCTGATTAGATATTTGTGTTAAGGAGCAGTTGAACATGTGTACCTAATTAAGTGGTCAGTGAGTGTAAATTAAATCACGGTTATTATAGTGCAGTACGATATATCAAAATTATTGCAATAACGTCATTGTATGTATTGCGATATGTATATCGCAACGGCTTGCGATGACTGCGATTTAAATACTGTAAAAGAATACAAAAAGTTGTAGGTCGCCACAGACAGCAGAGAGTAGACTGGACACAAGACTGTTAGGCTATATACGATAGAGATGCGCGGATGGGCTATTATTTCATCCGCAACCGCATCACAAAACTCATCATCCGTCCGCCATCCATCCGCACCAACGTTTTTGACCAATTTTCAAAACCGCACCCGCCCGCCATCCGCTGATTGCTGTATACATAATATTTTTCATTTGATTGGTTCAACCGCCCACCACCCGCCCGAATTGAATTAAAATATTATTTTTCGTCACGTCATCCGCCCGATCCGCGGTTTATCCGCGGAGTCCGCGGCTGTAACCGCCAACCGCGCATCTCTAATATACGAGTGACATGCTTAATGTTATTAAATGCAATAAGCGAAGTACTCACGCGCACAGAGAGCCGCCTCTCAGACAGAGTGTGATCCCAAATTCAGCTCTCTTACGCAGGCCATATACACACAAAACTGTCAAAACGCCCATCCTGGTGAGTATTCACGTAAACGTAAAAGTTTATATTAGGGGTGTCGCGATATAGGCTACCGGTATTGAATATAACCGTGATATTCAAAACATGAAATATCGATATTGTGTTAATTAAGTGTGTGACAATATATTGTGATAACTGTCATTTTTAAAATGAAGAGTACGCATATGATAATATGACACGGGAATATTTCAGCGCCAGTACCTAGTTGACATCCCAAAGTACAATAGGTGGCTGTATTGCACCTTAACGCTGCCATCTGCCGTGATCAGATAATCATGATCAAATAATGAGAGCATTATAATTGACATACATCCAGATGTGGCATGCAGGAAAATGCATCTTTCAGCATTCAGAGTCACATTAGTGGAGTGATGCTGTAGATGACTGTAAAATGGGGAACTGAACTAATGCAAATTATGTGATTTTTCAAATTATGTGATTTTGCTATTACCTGATTTGCATAATTCCCAATAAATCAGTAGCTAAAGTAATGTAGACAGTTTGTCACTGATAGTATTTGTGCTTCATCTTAATCAATTAACAAAGTTACAGTGCAAATCCAGAAATGTTTAACACAGAATGTTAGTGTTCCTCAGTTCAATACCAAATTTACCATCAGTTATTCACTTACAATAAGATCCAGCTACATGCCCTGAACATACAGTAGCAGAAAGTTAAATATTTTAGAGGTGATATCGGTATATATATTTGTCTTTTAGTATCTACCTATTTGGATAAAAGTCTTGAGAATGACCGACTCTGACAACACACTGTGTTAACTTATGAGCTCATGTAAATAGAATGATCAAAGAGCAGGTTTTTATGAGGACTAGAGGGCACACACACACACAGTCCTGCTTTATGGGCCATCTTAAACCCATTTAAATGACAGCAGTAAAGAAAAGCAATTATTACTAGAAAAACCCTTTACTGCTCAGTGAAGCAGCACCATTACGTTCATAATCCACTCCAGTGTGTGCGTGTGTGTGACATACGTGGGCAAATTATGGCTTCAGTACTATAATATTGCACAAAAGATGTGAAACAACATGTCACAAGCAGCTCGGCTCAGTGATCACACTTTTGCTGAAGCTGGTGGGATATCATGATGGGGTTTGAAATCTGTCCAACTCTTTATGGGGGTTGAGACAATGATCATCTGCTCACCAGAGCAAGATTTTCCCCAGTGAAGTACGATTGCTTTCTCAAACCATTCCTCTGGACTTCCTATCAAAAACATCTGATGAAATATTAGTTCTCTATCAGGTGCCACTCACATGTCCACATCTGGATCATCTCAATACTCCACCATGAAGACAATCATCAGACAAAGATGGGGCTGAGGTATTTCCTACAGACAGACAGACAGATAGATCGATCGATCTTATTCCGGGTTAGCAGAATAAGTTGACACGTACATTGCTTATAGTCAGTAGAATGTCTGTTGGGGAGCATCAAAATAAAGTATTAGCAGATATTAAACAGACAGTCTACTAATACCCTAATGTGAGTTGGTTGCAAAGATACTTATCTGTGTAAAGTGTGCCACTGAAATAAAGTTTTACCCTAAGTAATTTTGGTGTGAAGTTTCCCCTTTCCCAGTACAGAATTAATTTTAGCAGACCTCTACAACCGTGAAATGAAAACGAGCAGTGCTGAAACTATAGTAACCAATAATCTGTTGGAGCTGAAAGGAAAGTATGATGGTGTGGGAATGGATAGAGAGAGAGAGAGATGAACAATGCTCTCTCCACATGCCTGTGTCCAAGCGCTCTCTCTCTCCGCTGGCCGCCTCCTCTCGCTGTTGTGTGGGCCTGTACAGACATGCTGTTCCTAAAATTAACTAAACTGCTGCCTGCTGCCTGCCTTAATGCAAAATAAAGTGATTGGCCACTTGCAGAAAACACCCAAAACAAATGGACGACATTGTTCGCTATATTGCAATCTCATTTGGTGACACAACGTTTGTGGACTTACATTTGCAGAGCTAATTGCTAAAGCAGCCACACTAGCTTAGCGCATGGAGTGCTCTCTGCCTCCCTCTCCAATTCATGAAGGTACGAACATAAGAGAGGAACACGGAGGAGAAAATTCACTCAGATGAAACGCATCGAAGCGTTAAAGAGAGGAGCGGTGAATGTCCACTTCTACAGTGACTGTTTTTTTCCCCATTCACTGTCTCCATAGAGATTTAAAAAAGGATTGAATATAGATTATAAGCTTTGACCCAAACCAACTGAATTATTGATGATAATAATGATGCAAATTGAAAAACAACAACAATACAGTGATTACAAGTAAAAAAAAAAAACAATTAAATGTATAGCAAAAATACAGATATTTGCAAATATTTAAGTAGCTTTTGAGCGTAGTAAGACCAACTCATCTACCTAAATTGCAATGCTTCATGGGAGTGGGCAGTTGTTGCTGAACTGCAAGTTCCATTTCAATGGTAACAGCATCTTCTCTTCAATATTATGGGGAATGTAGTTCTTCACCAAATCTTTTTGACATGTTAAAAATCACAATAGTACATAATAGTAGCACACTAGTAGCAGATATCACTGAAAATAATTGGTGTAGGATTTACTTTTAAAGCAATTTTCACTCAGAAACTGCTAGTAAATAATTACAAATAAATGGAACCCTGAATTAAATATAATAATCTTTGTTTTATTTATAACTTGAATAGTTGTTCTTGAATAGGTCAACCTTCACTGTTCAAAATCTGTTTCTCTTCGGAGACAACGAATGAGAATTTAACTACTGAAAGCCGACTGGTGTGCTGTTAGAACCATGCAGCTTTAATACTTACAGTATAATATCATAATTGTGAGATATAAACTCGTAATTGCGAGTTATAAAGTCCAATTCTAAGGGAAAAAACACTGACTTTTTTCTAGAATTGTGAGTTTATATCTCACAATTCTGACTTTATAACTTGTAATTGCGACTTTATATCAGATAATTATATTTTTATGTTTTGTTCTGTGGCGGAAACAAGCTTCCATAGAAAACAGATGAACCATATTGTTATGTTTGTAGTTGTACATTCAGCATTTTACATTTTGCAAAGGCTTCCTAAATTCTGCACAAAAAAAATGTAAAACTAAAAGAAATGCATATGCAAATATATATATATTGTTTTACAGTATCAAACACTCCCACGTCTGCTATTGTTTGGTCAAACCGGTAATATGTCACTCAATGCCCAGTTTGAGGCCACCTAAACAAACCGACTGCACTTCCTTCTGGTGCCACTAGATCCACAGAAAATCGCACACTTCCACCTCTTAAATGAATTTGTTTGCACAAACTGTACAAGTATGGGCCACATCCAGCATTTATACCTTTTGAGCAAGTGATATAAGCAGTAGTGTTCTGCTGAATACTTCTAAAAGGATTTGAGAGAGGAATGTGGCGTGCATCCAAAAGGAGCCTTTCGAAAATCTATCAATTTGCAAACACAACTGCATCAGCGAGCCTTCTTCAACACAAACCAAAAGAAATATTCTGCCTCTCAATACTCCAGCGATGCACCCCACTTATGATGTAATTTCATTCGCTCCGTGAGCTCGCTTTCAGTCGCTCTCTCCTCCTTTCTTTCGCTATCACGCTGAAGGAACAGAGGGAGAGAAAGCCAATTCCAGCGGTGACAGAAAACTGCCCACTCGTCCCCATAAAATTAGAAAAGCTGTTCATGTTTTTATCTTTCAGATTTCCTGGGTTTTATTGCTAAATACTAAAGCACTGGAGGCTGGTCATGCTTTAAGCTACTAGAAGGGAAAAAAAGTTAAGCTTGCACGTTGGCCAGCCAAGATATCGGCTATAAGCTGACAAGTAATTAAACCAGCATATCTGTAACAACTGTCATCTCTTATTTCTGTGGAGCCTGGACGTAAACCAACAGCGAGAAAGCTGAAAAAAGGGAGTTGGGGAGGAGAGCGGGGGAGAAAAGGAGGGGAAAGAAATGAGTGAGACACTTCATATTACTGCTTAGCATCGGCCACGGAGCGATTTAGCAGACTTGAGCATTTAGGGGATTGTCCGGGCGATCAAAAGGGTCAGAGATGCTCTTCTCAATTAACAGCGGGCAGGAGGACATCAAATGAGGTGTCGATTTCAGCGCAGCACTTTTGAGGCAGTCGGGCATGAAATGCATGTGAATGCTTTTGAGGAGCTGCTGTTTTGGGCCACTGCTGATGCCACTGAGCCACTAAAGAGAGCTTAACATGGCTCAGGATGGCATGTAGCAGGCGTGCTGTGCTGGGGGCTTCAGTCTCAATGCTCTCCTCTGTCCTTCCTTTGACACGGGCTGCAATCACAGGAACATGGAAGAATATACTTGGGGGGGGGGACGACAACATCTTCTGCAACCAAACAAACAAGAATTCGGTTGCTGACACTGACAATGCACCCTGTAATTGATGCAGATGGTGCCATGCTACAGAGAAGCAATATAAAACAACAGGGCCGAAACAGACAACTGCGGTATAACTCCACATATATGTTCACAAACATTTCAGTTTTAATTAGACAAGTTCGGTGCATCAGGGGTTGTTTCTGGGACTGATGCAGTGCAAATATGGATGTTTTTAACTGGTAATATGCCCAGTGTGTTTGTGTGTGTGGTCCTGGTCACCCTAAGTTATGTGACCACAAAGATGGCAATATCCGAAATCCTTCTGTGGTGGTCCCCATGAGGAAAACTTTTTGGATGTAAAAGTGCATGGGTAAGATTAGGAAACGCATGACATTAAGAAACACTGACAACAGATAGTATAATGGTGATAAAAGAGAAGGCTGTCTATAAAGTAAATGTATCTAATTAGTGGAATATTAAACAAAATATAGTAACACCTATATCGCTGTGGTGCTCGAGCTGATGAGCAGAAAACGAGCAGTGGATTGAGTTTGTTGAACTTGTGAACTTCTTCACAGACATCAGTGGAAAGTTTGCAGTTCGGTCGGATGTGGCGATGGCAAAGAAAGTAAAACGAGCCATGTATTATTAACGTTAACTGACGGTAGAGAGAGAGGGAAAGCGAAAAAGAGTGCACGCGCACTTCTGTTGCATGCTCTTGGTTGCCGATCGTTCACTTAGCACACATGCATCGTTTGGATTAAAACTTAATCACATGTGCAAGTAAAACATGAACTGTTATGTGATTTGTGTAACGAGTGGTTCCCTACATTATTACCGGAAGGCGGAACAGTGATCACATGAAGTTTTCTCATCCGAAGCGCATGCCCTGAAAGGCATCTCAGACAGCGCACGAATTTTGAACTGAATTCTCTTTCACGTCTTGCGCTTGAACTGGCGAATTCCCACAAAATTATGTAAAAACCAACGTCTTGCCGAGTATCCTAGTGAACATAGAAGGTTATGACTTAAGTGAACATAAACAGTTGAGAAATAAAATGTGTAAGAGTGTATATTATAGAGAAAACAAAAGGATATGAATTATATTAGTTGGCTTAATTTGTTTAGCAAATATATTTGTATAAACACATTTAAAAATCATGCAAATATTCAAATTTTAGATCTACTGAATCCACAATAATATTTAAAATATTAGGGTTAGGTTAGGGTTAGAAAAACTTTTTTTCCATTGTTGTTTTGAAAAAAATATCTTTCTGATTTCTTTTAAAAAGTAAAGTTAAAAAATCAGCGAGAAAGATGAACAGTCCGACCTGTATGATTAGCTATCCAGTTAGTTTGATTTGAATATTTCCAGGCTTCAACCTGTGCTGCTGTGGCAGCTCGAACTGATCGCACATGCACCAGAGATGTGGATGCACCAGGTAGTTCAGGCGCATGCTCAAACAAAGGGTGCAAAATGTGCCACACACAGAAGAGTTTTTTAAGGAGGGAAGATATACAATGAAAGATATAAGATTAAAGAGGGGAGATATTTAATTATGTCAATAAAGGTCTTCGCAATTTGAAATATTTGCATTGGAGCGTATTTGTGTGTAGTTTTCACGTCTCTCAGGACAGTTGACGATCGGGCCA
Source organism: Abramis brama (assembly GCF_963993115.1). Classification (NCBI taxonomy): domain Eukaryota; kingdom Metazoa; phylum Chordata; class Actinopteri; order Cypriniformes; family Leuciscidae; genus Abramis; species Abramis brama. The sequence continues at coordinate 29,515,220 of NC_139979.1, read as the reverse complement.
GCGCTACATCCCGAAAGTGTATCATTTGCACGTGTTTTTAAGACTTGCCAATTTAAATATTCAAGCAATAGTGTGAGAAGTTTTGTGCGCACACACATACGAAGTGTGCGCCCAGAAAGCAGCTTCTTAGACAGCGTGTGAATGCTGAATTGAGCTCTCTTTCACGTCTTCTTGCACTTGAAATTACATATAATCACACAAAATTACATAAAAAAACTGTCAGTCTTGGCAAGTCTCCTAGTAAACATAGTCTTTTATATCTTAAGTGAACATAAACAGTTGAGAAATAAAATGCATGTGTAAGAGTATATTGGATCCATGCATCTCTTAAAGTGACAGCAGCCTAATCATTTTTTTTTTTACTGTTTATCAAACAACTAAGGACAAAGAAAAAAAATCACGATTAATCAGGATTAATCTATATTTAATTTATACAGTGAAGACTATGCAGTGCTATTTTACACTGAAAGTTTACTCATCTTTAACAATATTTGAAATTTATGTGAGTTAAGGTCCTTGCACACGGAGTTCGAAATTCTCGTCCGAAATATTTGCACGTTAAAAATAAATACGACATCACATTGTGTCAATCCTATTTACACACTGCCTCCAAAACTTTCGTCCGTCTTAAAAAATGTAGGATCTGGTACGATTTTCTGCGTTTTTCGCATCCATAGCAAGCATTTTGAGAGGTGTTTTGACAATTCAGAGCCAAATGACAATATGAAAAAACGCATATGAAATTTTCGGACTCAGTGTGCAAGGACCTTTAGGCTAGTAGTTTTTTGGTGTCACAACCTTATTTATTAAAGTTATGGGTCACAAACAACAAAGACAATAACTAGGCTTATTTTACTTATTTATCACTTTTTTTGTGGTGGGACCAGAGGGTTGTTCCATAAAAGACGCTTAGAAAAGCGGGGATTAAACTCCAAAACCAGACTTGAATGAGCCTAACAAATAAGTTGGGGCTAAAGTGGTTCCATAAAAGGTAATTGGAAGTTCACGCAATCTCACTAATTTGATCCAGGTTTATCTAGTCTAGATAATTGCGTGTGCACGCGTTTCTGAAGCAGCCCTAGAGGTCGATCGTGGATCAAATCGATCCACCATCAAACAGCGTATATTTTATGCTGTTTTTTTCCCCTCAGTGCAAAACTTACATTTTACAGTTATATTCTCCATCTGTAAATGTTAGAAAGTCATGCAAATGTATCCATTTTGCTGCTAATCTTCATATTGAACGAGCGCTGCTGCGCGCATGCGCGCCAAATAGGAGCGCAATAATTCTGACTAAAATATACATTTTGCTTGTAAAATTAATATGCGATATTTTATAGCACTAGAAATATCTTCTAATTATAATAATTTATCTTTAGGATGTTGGATAAGTTGCAGTGAGAAAGCAAGAATCCCCAGTTTTAGTACTCAAATCACTTTGAGTAGATGTAGTTTCTAAAGTACATTATGGAGAGGATAACATGAAATTAAGAGCAAATGTATACATTTTAAAAAGATATGTGCAACTCTAAAATCAAAGAATATTCCATAAAATAAAGGAATATATATTAGCCTACATTAACTACATTTTTATATAACCCTCCCTTTTATTTCTAGTTATTTGTTATTTTATTTATATATATTGAATATTTGATATTCAAATAATATTACTTGAATAACTATTAGGAATTATGTGTCATTATAAGAGTTTGATATAAATATGTGAATGTTAAATTTGTATTCATATTTATTTATTGTTTTTTTGTCTTTTCCCCCTTAAATCATATGTAAAAGTGTGAAAAAAACTATGTTCTTTTTGGTTATTGTTCTAATCATGTGTTTTTTAGGCTATGTGTTGGTGGGTATTATCACAAAAGAAAAAAAGTAGAAGGAAAAATAAGGAATATTTATTGGGGGAAAATATGATGTCTTTAAAGGAACTGTCAATTTGTATAATTGTGTTAAATGTGTTTGAATTGAAAGACATAATAAAGTAAATGTATATATATATATACATATATATATATATATATATATATATATATATATATATATATATATATATATATATATATATATATATATATATATATATATATATACATATATATATATATGTACATATATATATATATATATATATATATATATACATATTATGGGGGGCCAAACAGGAAATAATACTATGTAAATCCGAATATATAGTTAAAACTCTGAATATATAGTTGTAAATCCTGAATATATAAATGCAACCCTGAATATATAGTTATAACTCTGAATATATAAATGTAAATCCTGAATATATAGTTATAACTCTGAATATATAAATGTAAATCTGAATATATAAATGTAAATCCCGAATATATAGTTATAACTCTGAATATATAAATGTAAATCCTGAATATATAGTTATAACTCTGAATATATAAATGTAA